>NW_007197614.1:553993-581365 GCF_000164805.1 Carlito syrichta | reverse complement strand
GGGGGGGGGGGGGGGGGGGGGGAGGCGTGGTCAGAGCTTCAGTGCACACATTTTTGGAGGGCACCATTCAGTCCAGAACTCTGACTCATCAGGCAGGTTCTACCACACCACTCCAAAAGCTAGCAGTGTTCAGAGAGAGCCTACCCGGAGCTGTAAGACACCAGGAGCCTTAAGGACAAGAACGGAGGTCCACACAGAAACATGTACACACATGCTCACGGCAGCCCTCCTCACAATAGCCTAAAAGTGGACAAGCCCAACAGTCCATCCACGAATGAACGGATAAACAAAAAGTCATCTATCCCGACACTGGCATCGCGAGACTGCCATCAAAAGGAAGGAAGTACAGATGTGCCCTGCAGTGTGCATGAACCTTGAAAACACGTTTTCCTCTGACCAAATCCCGAATTCCAAACATCCAGGTGAGAAAGTCATTTAACGTTCTGCAATTGGGGCCGTCAAGAGGGTAAGAAGCCAGCCACAAAAGGCCGCACGGCGTTCCTTGATGTGAAATGTCCAGAAGAGGAAAATCTGGAGAGACAGGGAAGAGGAGCCATTGCTTAGGGTGGGTGGGAGGAGGAAGATGGGAAGTGATGACGCCGAGGCTCAGTTCCTTTCTGAGGGAATGGTGGGTACACTGTCCATGGATGCACCACAGTCCCCTGAATTGTATGGAAATGTGCATTTTACACTGTTGAACTGTACCTTCTAAATGACTGAACTGTGTAGTATGTGAATTATAACTCAATAGAGCTATTAAATGAACCATGCATGGGTAAAAGATCCATTCAAAGTGAGACAAACCCATGAACTTAATTGTGGTACAGAACAAAAAACAAAACTCGGAGATGTTAATTCCGCTTGCCGCTGACCACTGAGGAACCACCACGTGTCAGATTCTAACATGGCATCCAGTGCAAGACCCTGGCACCCCAAGAAGGTGACTGGAACCTGCATGGCTCTTTCCGCTCCCTGTGTATGTGAGGCCAGGTTCTCTACCCAAAACAGCATCCTACAGCAGATTGGAGGAGAAAGCAGATAGGGAAACCCAGCTGGCTAATACAATTTCTTTTTAACTTGGAAAGGTTATTCTTACTAAAAATGTGACTTCCATTAACAACATCAATTTTAAAAAACAGGAGGCCTGAGGTGGAGACTCAGTGGCCGGCTACTGGCCTCCATGATAAAACAGGAGATGCATTACTCCTAAGCGAACTTCACTGTGCTCATTCATTCATTCCAAAAAGTCATTGAATGCCCATTCAGTGCATGGGTGATGAGGATGATGAGGATGCCCACACTAGCTGTGTTTATAACCTAGCTCCCGTGCCCCGAATGCTGCATACGTCTGAGTCGTTTAACCCCACCGCGGCCCTGGAAACTGAGATCACAGGCAGCCCCCAAGAGCCAGCCCCGGGGAGGTCCGCCAGTGTGTGTTCTGGAGCCAGAGCTCTGATCAAGACCTGCTGCAGCCTTGCACCTGGCTTGGCCGGGGCAGGTGTCCCGTCTGTCTGCGGCTCTGGTAAAAACACAGGTTGTCCTCACAGGGCTCGGGGTGAGTCAGTTACATCCTTAGCATGACTGAATTGCTGGTCACTTGGTCATTCATTTGGTCATCTGCTCATTCACTCGTGCCCCTTTGCATCCGTTCTATGGCATATCGCACCATGAGCCAGAGTGAGAAGCTTTCACGCCAATTCAATGGGGGAAGCCCCTGGAGACACCTTGGACTCAGTCTGTCCTCCCGTGAGCCTCCCATGCCCAAGAGCCCTGAAGGGCATACGGGCAGCTGTGATGTTTGGTTCCAGTCCTGGGGGACAGAAGTCAGGGGACCAGGAGGCAGAGGGTGCAGGACCATGGGGACCGGGCCGGCTTCCATCTCTTGTTTCGGTCTAGGCTAATCATGTCTCCTCTGGGTGACTCTAGGGTATGTGTCTGCTTGGTCAGCAGCTATACCCAGAAGCCACTTGTCCTGTATACTTTCTGTCCCACGGTGCTCTATAAGAGGTGATTTGTGCCGATTTCAGCCAAGAGGAGGGAGTCGGGGCTCAGCTCCTCCCCTGCCTGGCTGGGTGCATTTCTGGGATTCCATCTTCCCTTGGATACCTTGCTTTCATGGGGTTTTTCTGTTTCATGGAGTGAATGAGGCAGAAAGCTAAAATGAGACAGAAGACGTGAATGCACTTTGAAAGGCTTAAGTACACAGTTAAATGAAAATCACGACTGCATGTTATATGACCCCAGAAACAGAGGCTCTCAAAGGGACCAAGGGACCACAGGGTTGCCTCTCCAGGGCCTCACAATTACACCTTTTAAATGAACCTTTTTACATACACTGAATTCCACAGAGAGGATAAAAGCAGACAGAAAAGATTGGCATCCATTAAGGAGAGGAGAGGATACTTAGCTCTGGAAACGTTATGCTCCATGGGGGAACATGTGAACCCAGAGCCCGGTCTCACCTCATATGAACGTCATCTCTAGTTGGCTGAGGACTGGAAAGCCACCGGCAAACCCTGCAAGGCTTTGCAAAAACTGTAGGCTTTTGTTGGCATGGGGTAAGATTTCTTAAAGAAAACTCACAGAGCACTTAAAAGAAAAGATGGAGCCAGGCGCCGTGGCTCACGCCTGCCATCCCAGCACTTTGGGAGGTGGAGGCGAGAGGATTGCCTGAGCCCAGGGGTTCGAGACCAGCCTGGGCAACTTGGTGAGACCCTGTCTCCACAATAAGTCAAAGAATTAGCCGGGAATGGTGGTGCGCCCCTCTAGGTCCAGCTCCTTGAAAGGCTGAGGCGGAAAGATCGCCTGAACCCAAAAGGCTGATGCTGTGGTAGCCGTGATGGTGCCACTGCGTTCCAGCCTGAGTGAGACTCCAACTCAAAAAAAGAAAAGATTGATATATTGGCTACACTAAAGTTAAGAACTTCTGTTTTTCAAAAATTTCTTCAAAAAAGTGAAGATAAGCTAAACATGGAGAGATAATATTTCCAGTATATGTAATTAAAAAACATTAGTATTAATAATATATATGTATATTTGAAAAGCACATACCATGAATGCAAAGATAGGAAGCCAGGGGTAAAATGAACAAAAACATAACAACAGACAATTCACAGAAAACACACCGGACTGATGAACAGTTGAAGAAAAACTCAACCGTGCTGGTATTTAGGCTGGCTAAAAAAACAACAAGTAGTGAAAGATGACATGTACTGTGCTATCCCTAACCCAGAGAGAATCAGAAAATCAGAGACTATAAATGACATGTTCTTGGCTGGGCACAGTGGCACATGCCTGTCATCCCAGCCTCTTGGGAGGCTGAGGTGGAAAGATCACATGAGCCCAAAAGTTCTAGATCAGCCTGGGCAACATAGTCAGATCTCATCTCGACAAGAAAAAAATTTAAAAATTAGCTGGACATGCAGGCATGTGCCTGGAGTTTCAGCTTCTCAGGAGGTTAAGGCGGAAAGATCACCTGAGTCCAGGAGGTCAAGGCTGCAATGAGCCGTGATCGTGCCACTGCATTCCTGCCTGAGTGACAGAGTGAGACTTCAACTCAGAATAATAATAATAACAACAACATGTTCTTGGACATCCATGTAGATAGAACCTATTTTTTTTTAGTTGAAGTCTCACTCCATCACCCAGGCTGGAGTGCAGCGGCATGCTCATGGCCACCCCAGCCTCAACCTGCTGGGCTCAGGCATGTTTCCGCCTCAGGCTTCCAAGTAGCTGGGACTCCAGGCATGCGCCACCACTCCTGACTAATATTTTGATTTATTATAGAGATGAAGTCTCACCGAGTTGCCTAGGCTGGTCTCGAATCCCTGGACTCAGGCAATCTTCTCCCCTCAACCTCCCAAAGTGCTGGGATTACAAGCTTGAGCCACCACGCCCGGCCGACCCCGACTATTTTTAAAGAAGGAATCACAAGAAGAGAATTCTGGAGACGTAGATGGACACGTGCAGTTATTGCTCTAGCACTCTGGCTGGATGATGGATTCATGAGAGCATATATATTGTTTTAAAAAAAAGAGCAGTGAAAGTAGCAACCACAACAAAAACAACAACGACAATAATAATAAAAGAGAGCTGTGCACAGACAATGGTTATGAATCCAGATATGGGCTTAATCAGATTCTGTGCCCCTGAGGTCAGCTAGAGAAAACAAAAATACACCCTGGGGTGGCCGCGCTCTCTGTCTTTCCTTCTCTGTCTGCCTCCCAAACTCTAGCAATGCTGACATCAGAGCCTCTGCTGACAGGTAAGGAAGCACCGAGATCCCCAAAAAGGGACCGGCTGATGCGGCATGTCTGAGAGTCTTCTGTGAGATGGACTCGCTGCCTCATCCTCTTTTAACCAGAAAGCACCCCCGCCGCCCCATGCCAGTCAGCCTCTGCTCGCCACTCAATGGAAGGCTCCTCTCACGTGTGGTTTCAGGGCAAGGCGGGTGGTCGTTGCTGGTCCTGCTCTCACCAGGGTCGGGAAAGTCCATGAATACACCTTTCCCAGTTGGCCGTGAAGAATCCCATCTCTTCTTCCTCATTTCAGTGCCTCAGACGCATGGGTACCTGGGGCTTTAGAGCCTGAGGGGAGCTCCCCTGCCCTGGCCCTGCACAGGACTGGGTGGGCGATTATCTGGGGAGATGCATGCAGGAGACCCTGGCCGCCTTCCCTTCCAGGTAACTCCCACAGGGCATGTGTCACTGAGTTGCCAGCTGGAAGCAACATCCCGGTCCAAAGGCTCCCTTCCTCGTCTCTTCTCCAGCGATGACTCTTAGTTTTCTGCAGTTCAACGAGGACAATCTGCCGATGTGAGCATCTTGCAATTTCTCTCCCAGGACAGCCTACCTGGCAGCTTCCTGGACTCCCAGCAAGAGGCAGAAAATGACCTTCAGCAAGAGGCGGGAGGGACAGCCTGGATGAGAAGGGCGTCGTGCGGTGACCAGCCTGATGGTTGGGGAGAGTTGGAAATCCACCTCCCTCCTTTCCTCTGCGAGCTGGGTGACTTCGGGAGTCTGTGCACACCCACAGTCTGAGTCTCTGACTGACCTGCTCCAAGGTGAGGGATTCCCAGTATTTGGGGCGGAACAGACATTTTCACCCCCAGAGGCTGCGGTGTAGGACAGACACGTGGCCCGGCCCCGAGATGCTGCGGAATGTTTGTCCTGGATTTTAACACGTTTCTGTCCCTGGTGGTCCCAGCGGCTGCTGTCAGGACACTCAGATGCCTCTGCCAGATTTTCAGAAGGCCCGGGGAAGGGCAGGGAAGGCTCCGGGTGAGCGCGCTGCTTCTCCCAAGGCCTGATTTCTGCACGACGAGAAACTTTTCTCGGCCTGCTCCCATTCCGCTTCCTGGAAGGGCAGGGCGCAGGTGCTGAGCATGGCAGTCAGAGAGCACAAATTAGCCCTCCCGGCGTTTCAAAAATAAAACCACGGCACAGAATGGCGATTGTGATGACTGTAACATTATTACCGCCACTCCAATCATGTGTGCCCCGGCCTTTCATCCCGGAATTTCAAAGCAGAAGGTGCTTCAAGGAGATGGCTATTCATTTGCAGGATAAGAAGCAGCCTTTGAAAAGGGAGCTTTCAGATGCTCCTCGGGAAAAATCCTGATTTCTCCCCAGCGTAAGGACCAGGACGAGGGCTACCCTGAGGATGGATGTCGGTGGGGTGGGGTCCAGACACTGAGGTCCCAGGCAAGGTCCCCAAATGCTGCGGGAGGCAGGACCTGGGTGTCCAGGCTTCCGAGACTCTGGGGCCGCCTCTTGTGTGCACCCTATTCTTCAGAGCCAGAGGTGCGAGGCCCACGGTCACAGGGTCAAAGGTCAGGCGTGAACCAGATCTGGGTTGCAGCACAGAAATAGAGCAAAGGCCCAGGATTGGCCACCCTGCTTGGGCTCAAACCTGGGCTTTGCATGGGAAATTCTGGCTGTGTGCTCTTGGACAAGTCACTCAACCTTTCTGTGCTTCAATTTCCCTTCTGGAAAATGGGGGTTAATGATCATGTCTGTCTCGGGAGATCTGTCGTTATCCCAGGCCAGTCCTGGACGAGGTGTTTGGCACACAGTGAGCCCTCAGCATGTGATGATGACCGTGGGCTGCCACTCCCTGGCTTAACACCCAGCAATGCCTCCCTATTGCCCTGACCCATCACTGACCCACAGCGCTGGGGGCTCTCAGGGCCTGTCCCCTCCCCCCGTCTGTTCCTTGGTACTGACCACTGCCCCGTGCACTTGACCGTGGGCCCTCCTGCAGGTCCCCAAGGCCCTCTGTCCACCCCACTCAGCCCTGGGCTGCACACTGGCCTGGGACCCCTCCCAGAGAGCTCGTCTTCCTGGCCCTCAGGCCCCCCGGCCAACCTGCCCTGTCCTGAGGGACCCCTTCAGCCACGCCTCCTCTGAGAGTGTCCCCAGCGGGATGAGACGTAGCCCAAAGCCACAGGCTCACCTTGTCATCCTCTGTCTCCTCCGCCACCTCCTCCTCTTCTTCTCCTGTCTTCTCCTCCCCCACCTCCTCCTATTCCTCCCGTGGGGCCCTCATTTGCTGCAGGGCAGGACTTGCCGCAGCCTGTCTCAGTGGCCTGCCCTTGCAATTGCAGAAGTCCTGCTTTGGGACGCTTTCCCCAACTCCACGAGGAGTGCTCAGGCCTCAGTGTGTGTTTCAGTGTTGGTGAACGAGGCCACGCCCATGGTCCTTGGCAAAGTTCCTTCCCTCTGGCTGGGGGTTTCTGGGGTCAGAGTCGCCCACGTGGGACCACAGGCTGCCTGGCCCCCCAGAGGGACTGAGTAGCTCCTTCTCGAATGGATGGACGGGTGCAAGAAGCAGTGGATGGACGGATGGACGTGCCACTTTACAAGCGAGTGGCGCTGCTGATTCCAGCTAAGGCTGCAGCCCCTCTGCCCTGTGGTAAGGCCTCGGGTCACCTGGTGAACTCACCCACCTACGCCACATAAAATCCTCTGAAAAATCCACAAAAAACATGGAGCCGTTTCTAGGGAGAGCCCCGGTGAGTAGACAGCTGCCTTCATTGCTGTTAAACATCGTAAGTGGCAGGTCCTTTCCGGAAGCATTATATACGACCATTTTCCTAGACACCAGGTCCTTGCCTGCACTTGAGATGGCCTGAGAATCAGAAGCTGGTGGAGCCAGGGTAAGCGCTGGATGAGGGCGTGGACCGGTGTCCACTTCAGAGACCAGAAAACAGCAAGGGCTCCATATCATCCATCCATCATTTGACATATCACTAGCTTATTTATTACAAATTGTTGAGCCTCCACTCTGCTGGGGTCACCCAGCCACATAAAAATGTGAACTAAACAAGAGACAAGAGCAACGTAGACTAGAAAGCTGTAAAAACAAAACAAAAGCCAGAGTTTCAGATTGGAAAGCCTCTCTGGAGACCACCTAATTCTGCTGCTGTTTCGAGGTTAGTGAATGCTAGGTTGATGCATTAAGGCACAGAGAAACCCAGACACCAGCCTGAGGTCACATAGCAGCTGCATGTGATTACTGTGCTGTGCTGCATCCTGGTCCTGCAAACCCACACTCCAACCCTTCCCCCAGTGGATGGGCTAAGACACTCGCCGGGCTGAGAGGACAGCCTATAAGAAGCCAAGCATGAGGTCGCTGGCCCTCGAGATGACCTGTCCTGTGCAAGCGAGCTGTGGAGTCTGCCAGCTTCACAGAGCACTCTAGCCATAGCACGCAGTTCAGTATCTGTGAACAGGAAGGCATGGTCCCACTTCTCAGGGTAGGGCTCTCTTCCGTTTGGAGGTGGAGGGGAGCCACAGCAGTGGCCATGCTGTGGGTCCCCACAGGGGACAGGTGTCCCATGCCTGTAGACCAGATCCCCCAGCGGTCAGCTTTTCTGAAATCAGTGCCGAAGAGACATGCACATCCTCAGAAATTGCCTTTACGTGCCTGAAGACGATTATGCTATTTTGAGCTCTGGAGACTTTTAAAACAAATTAGGAGCAGAGCACCATAGCTCAGGGTGCCTGAGTCACTCAGAAGCAAGCAGGTCCACCTTCCACACAAGGGCGCTAGGGATGAGGAACCAGGGTGCTGGGGGGAAGGACTCAGCCATGAAGACATGGTCCGGTGGGACTCAGCCTCAGAGATGTGGCCCTGGAGGGAGGGGACTCAGCCATGGAGACTTAGCCCTGGGGGGACTCAGTCACCGAGACTTGGCCACGGGGGAATCTCAGCCACAGAGACGTGGACCTGGGGCACTCCATGGAGACGTGGTCCTGGGGGGACTGTCATAGAGATGTGGTCCAATGGACTCAGCCACAGAAATGTGGCCCCAGAGAAACTCAGCCACGGAGACGTGGCCCTGGGGGGACTCAGCCAGAAAGATGTGGCCTGGCGGAACTCAGCCATGGAGACGGAGATGGCAACAGTCGATTATCTTGAGCCAGCACGATCCCACCCAGTGACATCCATGGCTCCTCCCTGCCCAGGGCCCATGGGCAGTGGGTGCACTGAGGCAGCCCCTTCTGGAAGCCAAGAGGAAGCTGATGTGATGGGAGGGGCAGATGACACCACCAGACCTCTGACACGGACTGAATGCGAGGGCAAAAAGTCCTGCTTTGCCCTCTTCCTGCTGCGAGGATGCCCTGAGGGAGGCTGGGCACCCCCAAAGCCTGAGCCCCCTGCTCCCCCGCCCCTGAGGGCTCCAGGTGCCTGAGGACTTCATGTGTTCTTTATGGTTCACAGACTCCCCGCTGGAATGGCATCGGGGGTGGAAGGAGCGTGGGAGAGCAGGTGGGCGTGGCTCCACGGGACAGAGGTCAGGGAGGCTGCCTGGACTCCTGCAGCCTCCCCCTCCCGTGCTGGACACAGACCCTCGGCTTGAGCAAGCTGGAGTCAGTCTCCTGAGCCCTCTCCTAGGCCCATCCGTGCACTTCCCTGGAAAATCCACGTGTACCCAGAGCCCCCGTCTTTGATAACTGCTGGGGTCTCTTGTCTTCCATCATCTCCAGGGGCGTCTGGTCACCCTGGCCTGTCTCTAGCAGGAGTCCCATCAGGTGAGCTTAGCATAACCCCTCACCCGGATGGCTCCTTTCGGTCACTGTGCCTCCGTGGACCCACCTGCTCCTGCCACGAGCGTCCCAGGTGGATGGGGTTCTACGCGGAGGCCTCCATCTGCAACAGTCCCTTGATGAAATCTGCTTTGATGGCTGCAACGCCTGTCCACCCTGGTCTTCTCTGACAGGCGGGATTGTGCTGCCCACGGTGCTCAGGAGCGGGGCTGGCATGTCCAGCCCCTCACGTGTGATATGCCAGCCCCCAATGCGGTGTCCCAGGGGGGCTTCCGTAGTCCCCACTGCACTGAGCAAGTCCTCTTCCCCCTCACGATGTTGCTGGCTGCTCCGTGGGACCCAATGATCTTCCTCACCTCTAAACACTCCTCAACATCATGCAGGCAGCAAGAATCCTGTGAGCTCCCACGGCTGGATGAATTCACTCCACGCATCTGAACTGACCCCTACTATGGGCCGGGCGGCTGGGACCTGGACACAGCAGTGAAGGAGTCCCTGCTGCTAGGAAGCATCTGGGCTGGGGTGAGGATGGACCAGTGGGTAGATAGTCAGGGGACAGAAACCACCCAGCTATGGGTGGTATTTAGATGGCCTCCAACTCCCGTGTTAGGATGGAGGACGTCTCCGGAGATGTCCACACTGGAGTAAGGATGGACAGGCGGGTAGACGGTCAGTCAGGGAGCAGAATGAACAGAAACTGCCCCCATGTGGGCAGTCCATCAGTCAATCAATTGTGAGAGGGAATGGGACCTGATGAAACTCTGGACTCTGAGGCTGGGGACTCGCCACGTTGACGGCACTCTGTGTACATGTCGTCGCCCCTTGACTCCAGAGCACAGTGCATCCTGACCCCCCCAGGGACAGGTGTGGATCCTCTCAGGCTCTGCCCTAGGTGTCTCTCGCCATGGCCGGCATAATCTTCATCCTCCCCCTGCCATGAACCGTGGCCGTGAGGATAACAACCTTCGGAGGGCCTGGTGAGTCTTTCTACTAAATCATTCAACCTCAGGCTTGCAGCGGATGTCAGAAACGAGACTGATCTCGCATGAGCCTGGGTCCTCTAACTGGGGCAGTTTGTCTAGCTCTGGGTAGCCCCGCCCAGGGGGACGTCCCCCCGGGCCCCGCAGAGCCGGCACTCCCGCTCGGCCCCAAGTCCCGGCCCCTGTGGCCCAGGCCTGGCTAGCCTGGGTGTCCTTGTTCTCCCGCCCCCAGGAGGCTTCAGCTGCGCAGCTTCTGTGAACGGGGCCCTCTGCTGCTGATTGTTACGGCTTATGGCTTTGAGGTCTCGCTCAACGAAATGTGAATTAGGAAGCCGGCTGCAGCGGCTGACCACCTCGAAAATGCAAATAGGCGTCATTTCAATCAATACGTGCGGCACTGAGCATTAAAAACGCAAATTTCCTGCTGTGCAGAGAGCGAGGAAGAGCAGCACCTTGCTTAGAAAGAAAACTCAGGAAACCAAATACCGCACGTATTTGTGTGGGGGCCGAACATGGGGTACACACAGACAGAGATGCAATGACAGACACTGGCCGGGGAAGGAGGAAGGGAGTGAGAGCTGAAATCCCGCCTGCGGGGGCATCATGCTCACCCCTGAAGCCCAAGCCTCAGCATCACACAATACTCCCATGTAACAGACCTGCACATGTACCCTGGATCTGACATAAAGAAAGAGAAAACTCAGGGTGGCGGGAGAACTCAGCGTACTTCTCTGCATCCCCCGAATGTACGCTGGGTTCTTCCCTGGGCAGACGACGAGGGTGTGGCCACCATCCAGTCGGCTGGTGTCAGAGGCATCCTAGCTCTGTCCACGGTGTTGCAGAAACAGGCTGACACGGTGGGCAGCCAGGAGGAGCCGCAGATCCTTAAATGAGAGAGAAGGCACATGCCTGCCCGCGCCTGCATCTGTCTCCTGTCCTTCCTCCTTCTAGCCTTCTTCCTCGGCCTGCATATCCCTCCTCCCTCTTGCACGGGAGCCTGAAGTGAGATCCATCTCGTCTGACGGGGCCGCCACCTGCCTCATGGGAGCAGAGCACAGGAGACCCGCGTGAGAGTTCAGGGAAGCAGCGCCTGGAAGGTGCACCTGACCCAGGTGAGGGGAAGCCCCAGAAGTCCCCACCCCAAATGAGCCCACACCTGGGTCACACCAAGGACAGGTGTACGTCTATCCTGTCCAGGCCAACTCTCCAGGCCCGGTCCTGAGTCCAGAGCTGTGTGAGGGCCCGAGCGTGTGAGCCCCTGGGGGGACCCTGACTCCCCCCACCCGCCGGTCTTTCTGGAAAGTTGTCCTCACCTCCCTGGGTTGGTCAGCCCCTTCCCAGTTCTTTCCCTGCAGCAAAGGCATCAGTTCTGCTGCACAATCCAGCTGATGTGTCTCAAGGAGTGAGTGTCTGACCTTCTTCACCTGTGTCTGGTTTCTTCCAGCTGGCACCAGCTCTGCCTTGTGGGAACACATGCCTTGCACAAAATGCTCTGCAATGAATGAATGAATGAATGATATCCATCTTCTAATCTGTCCAGGAACTCAGAATAATGCATTCCAGGTTCCAAGGTCCATCCACCCTATCACCCAGGCAGGAAGCCTCGCCACAGCCCCTGTGGGGGGCAGAAATGCAGTATCCGTGCTCGCTGTCTACAATGTGTGACAATAACGACACATCTGGAGGCTTAAGCCAGTTACGATCCACAGTTGCTGTGGGTCAGGAGTCCAGGCTGGGTCCTCCGTGTGGGCCTCCAACGGTGTCAGCAAGGGCCTCATCTGCATTCAGGGTCCTCTTCCAAGCTCCCAAGGCTGCCAGCAGAACTGCGTTCCTTTCAGCTGTAGAACCTGGGGTGGCCTCGCTTCTTCAAGGCTGGGAGGAGAGAGTCTTGGGTTCAGGGAGGGTCCCAGGCCCTCTTGAAAGGGCCTTCACCTGGTTAGGCCGGGCCCACCCACAGCTAAAATCAACTGATTAGGGACTTTAACTATGTTTCATTATGTGAATTATGATTGGGAACTTTGATGAAGTCCTGCCCTGCTGCCATTGTCTGTTGGCTCACAAAGTCACTCCAACCACATGTAGAAATGATTATGGCGCCATCTGAGAATTCTGCTCACTGCAGCATCACCTGTGAGGCAGCCCACTCTGGCCTCCTGTGACTCGAAGTTTTCCCACCATATTATGGACCCTACGGCATCCTCAGCTACTCCAGAGGGTCTGGCCCGGCCCCTCCTCCACCCCTTGCACCAGCTGCCCTGGGGGGCTTTCCACTCAGTCCTCTGTGCCCAGCTCTGGGCAGCCCTCCTGACCCTGGTACCCACCCAAGCCACCCTCCTGCTTCAGGTCCCCAACTCAGGGGTTCTTGCCTTCCCCACTTCCTCTCTACCCACATCTAAAACCGAAGCCATCCTGGGCACCTCTGGTGTTCTCGTCTCCAGACTCGGACAGAGAGATTTCCTGGATGCAGCCTTTCTTCCAGAGCCTGCGTGGCCAGGATGATGCTCATATCACACCTTCCCCTTTCTCCCAAGGCAGCCTCCTGGGTCGCCTAGCCCCATGCCTTAGCGAACAGACACCCTCCAGCCTCAGCCTGCCCCTGGCCCTGGGTGTGACCTTCTGGTGGTTTCCCGTGCATCTGGGGACACCTGGAAGGGCAGCCAACACACACTCACCCTGCGAGTAGGAAAGCCTGGGCTAGGCTCAGCACCCGTACTCGTCATCTGGATCCACCCTGTTTCTAGGGTGGGCACTGTTTCCCATTTTACAGATGAAGAAAAGGAGGCTCTGAGAGAGCAAGACCTGCCGGGGTTGCCAGAAAAATGAGGGCCCCAGTTCCCATGGAGTTTCAGAAAAACAACACATTAAAAAAAAAATTAAGCATAAGTATATCTCAAAGATAGCATGGGCTATACTTACACTAAAATGTATTTGTTGCTTGTCTTCGAGTCACACGGGACTGGGCAACCCGTGTTTTTGTTTGTCACATCTCATTCTTCTACCTGGGGCCGCGGCTAGAAACACACACGGGGACAGGAACTGAAATCCAGGTCTGACTCCAGACATCAGGTGTGCGACCTCTGGTTTGCTGTCTGCCTGGGGACTGGGCTATGTCTGCGTCTCTCTTTCTGCTGTTCTCTATCCACACACAGGGCCTCCAGCAGCAGCCCTGGGCAGCCTGAGGGCGCACACCCAATGCCTGCAGATGAGACAGCGGGTCCTTGCTGTCGGGGGTGACGGGAGGACTTGCCTGCACGTGCCACCTACGCCGGTGCTGGCTCAGCTCCCTGCAGGGCCACCCACACGGCTCTCTTCCCGGATACCTCGGCCCACGCCTATAGCCCTGGTTCTCTGCCTCTGCTGTTTATCAGTGCAGAGCCCGCAGCTTACACGAAACCCTCCGTGGAAAGTTCTGGAAACGATCATTACCTTAAAGTGGGGCAACTCTTCCTCCTCTGCTCATGGCTGCCCGAGTCATATTTAGGTGAGTAAGTCAATGAACGGTTTTATTTCCTCCAGCAGCCGACGATTCCACAAAATGGAGAGATTTTAATTTAAAACGACACCATAAAAAAAATCCATTTCTGATTGCTCTAAGCCTTAGGGAGGGGAGCTCTGGGGGGAGCCCGGTGGGGGGGGTCTTAGTGTTGTGGAAGCCTCCTTTCTCAGTGTGGGGGTGTGGGCCCATTCTGGCCACCTATAACCTGTTACTGTGGTGCCCACCCGAGAGCCCCAGGTCGGGGACAGGTCAAGGGAGGGTCAGTCAGGCCCCCACCCCAACAGAACCTCTCAGAATCCCTGCTCAGGGTCTGGAGACACAAAGCCGCCCCGCAGATGCCTGGAGTGTCTCAGTGTCCTCGTGGTGGTGAGACGGTCTGGTCTTTGCATTTGGAGCAGGGCCGCCCATCCGCGCTCACCTGTCCCCCAAGTATAGTCATGGTGCCACGGGCTCCTCCGTGGAGTCACTCACCTTCTGTTCCCAAGGAGGAAACCCCAGACAGAGCTGCTTCAGCTGTGTCTCAGCAGAACAAGCAGCCCTGCAATTTGGCCACGGCCACAGTGTGGCTGCCCCTGGGGCCTGCCAGCCCGCACCTGCCTGCGGCTGGTCGAGGTGAGAGGCCCAGGTGAGAGGCCCAGGTGAGAGGGAGCCGCTGTTCCTCCAGTAGCTGTGTAGGTCAGTCTCTTCTCGCCTGGTCCCTTCCCATCGCCCCACCCTGAGACTCCCTGAGCATATTATCTCAGGTGGCTGCTGCCCACGCTGGCCTGCTCGTCCTTGTTCTGCAGCAAACGTGCTTGCAGGAAAAATAAAAAGTCCTGAGACGGTTGTGGTGACTCCACACCTGTAAGCCCAACACTTTGGGAGGCTGAGGTGAGAGGATGGCTTGAGCCCAGGAGTTTGAGACCAGCCTGGGCAACATAGCGAGACTTCATCTCTCCAAAAAACTTAAAAAGTAACCAGGCATGATGGTGCATGCCTGTAGTCCCAGCTATTTGGGAGGCTGAGGTGGAAGGATCACCTGAGCCCAGGAGGTCAAGGCTGTGGTGAGCTGTGATTGTGCCACTGCACCCCAGTCTGGGCAACAGAATGAGAGTACGACTCAGAAAAAAAAAAGACAAAGTATATGTAGGGCTGGACCAGGTGAGGCAGGGAGCAGTGAGCGTGTCTCCCGGCCAGCTTGGCCTCCAGTTGGGTCCACTAGCCTGCTTGGCTCCCCTACAAAGCTGCACCCCACCCTGGCCCCATTTTTGACGATATGGCATCTTTGCCAATTCTCAAGGTGTGGCTGCTCCCGCCAGGGCAGATTTAAGCCACCATCCATGAACAGCCTGCTCACCAAATTCCTTGACACCGACAATCTGCTCTCATGCACCTGCCCACAGGCTCCAGCCACTGCATGCACAGTACAGGCCCCGCTTGGGAGCTGCGTAGCTGTTGTTTATGTTTGTTTTGTCCCTTCTGGACGCGTCCTTCCAGAGGGCGGGGCCAGTGTCAGCCCCCCTTGTCCTTTGTACCCACAGGGCCAGGTGCCACGTTTTTCAAATTCAACAGACATCACCCACCTTTGTGAGGCCCCCCGGCCTCACTCCCCCAGAACCCTGACCCTCTACCTCCTTCTCTGTGTCCCAGCAGCACAGAATCAGCAGCCTCCACCAGTCAGCCCCACCCTCCGCTGGCCTTATCCCCTGCAGTCCCTGCCGGCCCCACTCCTAGCCCACTCAGCTCAGCACAGGTGTGTCTCCTTTTGCTCCAGGAAGCCCTAGGCCAGCCGCCTCTGGGCCAGGTGAAGGATCCCCAATCCTGCACAAATCCCAGCTCATTCTCTATGCTTTGTTTATAATGATCTGTCATGTCTCCTTGTATGAGTGGCCAGGTCTTAGGTCCTATGCGGACCTCCTAGCACGCACCTTGTGGCACAGTGCCAGGAAACTTGAGTGCTACACAGACCTTTGTGAATGAAAGATGGCAACAGCCCCAGGCCACAAGCACGGCTCCAGGGTAGCTGGAGCTCATTGGAGGAAACCCTGGGTGCTGCTAATCCCCTGCACCCTGGGATTAGACCCTGTCCCTTGTTCCCTTCCTAGACTCCCCCGGGCATGTCCGGGAGCCAGTGACTGCATGTTCAGCTCACGGGGCCATAATCGGTGCTCACGAAAAGCACAGTCAGTGAAGGAATGGAGGTGGGCTCCCCAAGACAGTTCTGTTGGTCAGTTCACCACAGACCCGACAGTCGCTGGGGCAAGAGAGTTGCCCGTTCACTCTGGGTTTGCAGTTTCTCTTGTTGGAGAAGATCATGAAATTGAAATGTTGACATTGATTGCAAGGGATCCATTGGGAAAGCCTTCCTGTCTGTAAACTGGACAAATTTCCTGCACCTCCCAGCGCATGCCAGGGCATGGCGTGCCAAGGGTGGGATGGATGTACTTGTGGTTGTGAGCGAGCAGGGTTCTGTGCTGCTCCTTGTGTGTAGGGGGACACAGCCGTCTCCTGGGGCAGAAGCAGCACTGTCCCAGACGCAAGGACTTCCCTCCAGAAAGCCCAGGGTGCTCTGTGGGTGCCTTTCCCCCAGCCTGCATGCAGGAAGACATCTGGAAGAGGCTTGTGACTTGTACACGTCCCTGTGCTTCTCTGAGAGGCATGAGACAAGGAGATGGAGATGCTGGTCCCCCCAGAGGAGCAAGGGCTAGACTTGAAGATTTCAAGATAGCTCAGGCTGCATCTCTGCCACACAGCCCATGTCTCAAGCAACCTAGAGAGAGCCACAGGACGGCAGGTAGGTAGAGTCCTATGACCACAGGGGCATGGGCTCTGGAGTCAGGCAGGCCAGGTTCCAACCTCCACCGGTGCTTAGTAGCTGTGTAACTTTGGCTAAGCTCCTGAAGGCCTCTGGATTTCAATTTGCAAAACACTGGGTGGGGATGGGGCCTGGGGTGATGCCATCTGCCCGCCAAGGGGACAGAAGGGCCTCTGTCACTGCCCCCCACCCGGACAACACTTGGTCGAGGCACAGTGTTCCTAAGCTTCCCTCCCGGGGTTACCTTGGCCTCCCCACTGTCAGTCCTTGCAGCTGCAGGACAGTTCACCAGTGGCCTTGGGCCCCCTTTCTGACTTGTAGTCCCCTCTTGTAGAATCTGATGCAGCCTGACATATGGAGGGACTGGCTAAAATGGACAGGCTCTGTTGCAGCCCCATGGCCCCTCACAAACAGGGCAGCCTTCAGTGCTTGAGCCAGTGGGTCCTGCAGCCCTGGGTATAAAACTCAGAGAGGGTGACTTTTCAGGGTCCCTCAGCTGTGATGGTGGTGGGCCCCAAGCACATAAGACTCCACCCTGAGCAGCCTTCCCAGGCCTTGGGGGCCAGCTCACTGTGACCCTAGGCTTGTATTGTCATTGCTGCTGACCTGTGAGTAATAAACCTGCCTCATGTAACTTGTGAGTAGGATGGTCTGTCTTGATGGATTCAGATAAGCTGGTGACCAGCGCCCAGTGAGGCCACCTCATAGCTCCCCTGCCCTGCTGTGGAGAAGGCGAGTCACCAGAGCAGGACCACCTGGAGCCACTCTCAGACCAGGAGAACGGGGCTCCAGCACCTCACACTTTCCATTAGATGCGGCCCTATGTCTACCAGCTAGAGGACAGTAGGCAGGACCAGAGGGCTCTACTTCTCGGCCTGGCCAACCCAACCCTCCCACAGGACACACCCTGTGGCTCTCCTGCTCATGTGCCTGGGGTGGAGACAGCCCCCTGGGTGGCTTTGGGGACAATGTTTTAAAGAGGGAAGAGCCACATACTGAAGGTGTCTGGGTCCTGGAACAATGTCCTGGAAAACCTCAGCATGGCAACTCCTGAATGGGACTGGACACAAACTAGAAATGTGATTTAGAATAAGTCAAGTTACGGTGGTTGGGGATTCAACAGGAGGCAGCTGGCCCAGAGAGCAGACAGTAATCCTGGCCTGGCTGTGGCTATCTCTCCAGTCCTTGCAGCCTGTCAAGAATGAAGGCCTCCCAGGAAGACAGAGAGGGAGAGGAAGGGCCCTGGGTGTGAGTTTGGGTCCAGGGACCCATGCTGTGAGGGGCTAGCTGCACCCTAGAGCACCCAGTCATGGGGCAGATGGGTTCCTCTGTCCCATCAGGGAGCTTGGGTGGGTTTTCTGCCCGTGGATGCGCCTCTGCCCAGGGACATGGTGAGATGTGCCCTCAGGGTGGAGGTGAAGCCCTCTGAAGAATGTTCTCATGGAAGTTCACACCTTCTTCCCATCTTTTCCTGCTGGCCCGGAATCAGAATGGCCAGTGTTTGTCCACATGAAAGTGGTGGAAGGATGCTCACCAACAGCACTCAGTCCGGCTCCCAGGGCAAGGCCACCACAGGAAAGTGTCTCAGTCAGGCAAGGTGGAAAGGGTCTCCTGTGGGACACATGAGTGGGGCTGCTCACAGCACCCAGGGGTGCCATGGGCAGCTATGATCTCTGCAGAAGTAAGGGGTGTGTGAGCTGAGCTGAGGACAGGAGACCTCACACGTGTGTTCCTCCTAACAGGGTCAACTATAGGACAGTCCACTGTGAATCCAGAAGAATTGATTTGCTGCTCACCTGCATGAGCCTCACCTGGGGATTATTGGAATGCAGATTCAGGGCTCCCTGCCACTAGAGGCTCTAAATCGGTGGGCCTGGTCAGGTCTGTTGAGTGGACATGGAGTCTGGCCCCACTGAATATGGTCTGTAACAGCAGCAGGGGGCCATTAGGAGGTACAGGGTCAGCTGCCCCACCCGGAGGGGCTGAGTAGGGGAGGGTCGGAGAAGGTCAGTTCTCCATTCTAGGGGCTTGTGGAAGGTGTGACACCCATGGGCAGTGCCAGCCATCCTCCACAGGGTGAACATCATCTACACGTGTTGCTCTGACACCTGCTCAGTTTGGCACTTATGCCAGATGTTTCATGTTCTAAGGAAGTTTATCGTGAATGTCTATATTAAAATAAGCAGGACATTGTCTGGTAGAACCCACCATGACCCCAGCTTCTACAATGGTCTTGTCCACAAGTAAATGAGACATGTGAAGTAACATGGGGCCCGGATAAGTTTGCTTTTAATCCTTTCCAGACTCAAGGGCCATCCCTCCCACCTTCCTGTCCAGGAAGGCATATGGGCACCGCTGAAAAAAATGGTCAACTTAAAGAAACCACCTCCTTCTGGCCTTAGGCAAGGAGACAGAAGGCTCCTATGTCACTGCTCCCACCCGGAAAATACTTGGTAGACAGCCAGTTGTGCTGGTACATGCCATCCCTGGAAAGATGTCCAAGCTACCAGAGGCTAGTCAGCGGAATGGGTGGAACGTTCCAGACCAAATGTGTTAGATAAGATGAAGATGGAGGTGGTGCTATCCTGACATGACAGAGCAGCCTGACTTCCCTTGCTACAGGTGACCCTCTCTTTGTGGCAGGGCTGCATATTCACCAACTTATGTGTTATGTTGTTTGCTAAGGCTCTTTGGATTTCATTGTGATCCTTTTGGCAGTGATGAGTTAAATAATAGAAGTACACGTTTAATGAAAAAGTGCAGAACTTCCATCGGTCATTTAAGTGAATGATGAAGCTGTGGTTTGCCCAAAATTCCTGTTGGTGTCTTCCATCCACTATGGGTGGCACTGAGGGTGTTGAACTCGAGAAAGTCAAAGGCTCATACCTGCTGAAGAAGCGACCACATCCATGTCTAATCATGGTGGTCCTCATCAGAAGACTTTGTTGAAGACCACAGTTTGTTGTGTGTGGCATTGGAGGATGGGAACATGACTCTTCGTGTAGATCAAATGCTGCCCTTCTGAACTCAACAGACTCTGAGTTTCCTCATGCATATATATAATATATATATTATATATATTATATATATATAATATATATATATATTCGAAAAGCAAAGCAGTTAGCTGTCAGCTTGCCAGCAACTCTGGCAGAGGGAAAATTCAGCAAGCTAGTCAAGGAAGCCAGTTTCCAGTAAGGACATCGGATGCCTCACATGGGATGGCAGCAGAGTCCAGGAGCACTTTCATGTTGTTCTGTCCCATTTGTGACCCAAAAGGTAGCCCTTGGAAGCTCATTCTGTCTAAGGCAGTACTCTGAGTGAGACTCGGGTGAGGACTATTGCAAATTCAGTTGAAAGCTTCCACGCTGAGGATGAAATTTCTTGTTTCTTTGTGGTCATATGTGTGGTTGTATGTGTACCTATTTTATGAAAGTTTTAGGGTAAAAGTGATATTTTTATTACAGGAAGAAATCTAGGGAGCAAATATGAACAAGGAGTGGGGTGGAGAGTACCTGACATCCAAATCTGTGTCCAAAAAGGTGGCACAGTCTAACACTCAAGTCATACAAATTGTAGTTGTCAAAATTTGCAAGTAGTTATATGCGTATAGTTAGAGTCACTGAATTATGACATTTTGTCATGAAGCTGATTTTGAATTTTCAATGAGCGACTTTCTGCGACTCATGGTAAGTGAGATTCTATAAACATAGCCTTTAAAGAGCTGCTTTGTAGGCCAATCTGAGTGTCCCACAGTGGCACCGAACCCTTTTGTAGGCAAATTCTCTAAGTTTGGGCTGCATCAAATAATTCAAGGAATAGAGCAACAACAACCAAAGAAGAACTCCAGCTTTTAAAGCTTTTAGAACATTGTAATTATTGAAGACAAAGCTTGCAAATAGGAAGACATAAAATGTATCCCTTTACAAGTGAGGGAGGGTTGGAATAAATTCAACAATGAGTTTCTTAGCAGCATATAAGACTTAATTTTGAAATTATATAATTTTGCTTCAAAATATCTCAATTTGTAGAAAGCATCTTTTAATAAAATCCTATTTTGTAATTAAACAAATTTATATACTATACCAAAATGGAGTAAAATTAAAAGATTTATAAGTTTGCTTTGTCTAAAATCGGGAACATTCAAGAGAAGCAACTCCAGGTAGACGACCTATTTAATGAATTTTCTCTTGTAAAGGTATCTGAGCAGAGGCAAGGAGCCAGCATCTGTAACTGTGCTTGGGTGAAATATTTCAATGTAAAAGAAAAACAAAACACTGAGCAGAATTTCTTTTGAGCTTACCAGGTAGTGCTGCACCTGCAGAGAGAACACTGTCTCAATTAAAACGGTTATGCTCTGGCAGAGAGGACAGTCTAAGGTGTCAACAATTTCCAGTTTACTAACTAAAAAAAAAAAAAGCAACTTTGAAGATGGGCATAGAAATTTTAGTAAAATGTTAAGATGTTAAGAACCAATTGAAAAAAGAAACATTTTTCTTTAGAATAATTCCAGTGAGTTCACCATTATATTAAAATCCATTTATCCGTTTAAAAAAAATCTATATATATACATACCAGTATCTACACATTCAGCGCCATCCTCACCCAAAAGGGTCCTCATTTGGATGACAGATCTTTCACATCGTCCAAATGTGTCTAGAACAGAGATTTTCAAACTTTAGAGTTTCCAGAACATTCCATCTCCTTCTGATGCAGATGGCCTATGACTTTTTTGTTGTTGTTGTTATTACTCAAGGTATAGTTGAGAACATGGTAAAGTGGAGACATCTGAGGTGGACAGTCCAGTGAGTTTTGACATGTATGTACGTGCAGGTGACTATCCTCCAGTCATTCTAAAAAAGCCTCAGACCCCTCTGCAATTGGTCTTGTCTGCATAGGTAACAGAAGAAAGAGCCATCCAAGATGATGTGCGCTCTCTGTTGCTGGGTTCTGCAAAGATGGGGGTCCCAAGTTTCTCAAGCTGTAGATCTCAACAGGCAAATGTAGTCTATGGAAACCGGAGGGCCGTAGCCTGTGCAGACGGGACAGGAGATTTCCATGTTTTAGAGTTTCCAGAACATTTCATCTCCTTCCGATGCAGCTGGCCTATGACTTTTTTCACCTGTAGTGTAGAGGCAGAGATCCGGGTGAGGACAGCAACCCTGGGCTTAATACAGACGGAGGCTGGGACAAGAAATTCAAAACAGCACGTGCTGAGTCATACCAGGAGTGCCAGGAAAGAAATCATGACCCCTCGGGAACGTCCCTGGCCTCTGGCCCTTCACGATGGAAGGGCAGTCAATGTGTTCCATGCGAGTGACAGCCTTGGCCAGGACCGCAACTGGGACAAATGCCCACTTGGGGTGGGCAGAAAGTCAGGGCAGGGGAGGGGATGGGGAACCACCAGACACTGAGGAGTAGTGGAGTCCCTGGGGGAACTTGTGGGGAGAGTCAGGGGGCTCTGGGTCCCAGTCCCAGCTCACCACAGGCAGCTGTGGGCAATAGCTGGGCAGGTTGCTCAAACTTTCCGAATGTCTGCCCAACCCTCAGGGTGGTTGAGAGACACCAGGAGTTGATAGGGTGGTCGGCATTGTGTTGGGCATACAGTCAGCGCTCACTAAGCAAGAATGCCATCAGAGATGACTGAGAACAAGGGAGAATGGGTCCCCATCAGCGCGCGATTCTGTCAGCACCAAGGGTCTGAGATGATGCCGTTCTACGGTCTCCTCTGTCAAGGTGTCCCCCTCTGCCCTAGCTGTCTACCAGGTGCCCTACCTGTCTACCAAGTGTCTTACCTGCCTACCAGGTGCCCTACTTGTCTATCAGGCATCCTTCCTGTCTATCAGGTACCCTACCTGTCTACCAGGTATACAACCTATCTACCAGGCATCTTACCTGTCTACCACATGTTCTACCTGTCTACCAGGTGCCCTGTCTACCAGGCATCCTACCTGTCTACCACATGACTTCCCTGCCTACCAGGCATCCTACCTGTCTACCACATGTCCTACCCGTCTACTAGGTGTCCAACCTGCCTACCAGGCATCCCTACCCGTCTACCACATGTCCTACCTGTCTACTAGGTGTCCAACCTATCTACCAGGCATCCTATCTGTCTACCAGGCATCCTACCTATCACATGACTTACCTGTTTACCAGGTGTCCTACCTGTCTACCACATGTCCTATCAGGTGCACTACCTGTCTACCAGGTCTCTAACCTATCTACCAGTCATCTTAACTATCACATGTCCTTTCTGTCTGCCAGGTGCCCTGCCTGTCTACCACACGTACTACCTGTCTACCAGGCATTCTACCTGTCTACAAGCTGCCCTGTTAACCTGTCTACCAGGTGCCTTATCTGTCTTCCATGTGACCAATCTGGTGATCACAAGTCCTACCTGTCTACCAAGTGTCATGCCTGTCTACCAGGTGCCTTACCTGTCTTCCACATGTCCAATTTGTCTACAACATGTCCTACCTGTCTACTAGGTGCCCTAGCTGTATAACAGGTGTCCCTGCTCAAACTCCCTGCAACCTTTCTTCTTCAGACAGACTTATGAGCTCTCCTTTGCCTGGAATTCTGTCTGTCCTTGGAAATTCTCCTTGAGACCCCTGGGGACTCTGTGTTCCCCCCATACACATGTCCCGCCTGTCTTAGCACTCAGCTCTGCGCTACTCCCTGATGATGAGCTAGCTCCCCACTATGTGCCGCTCAGGGTAGACACTCTGCTTAGTACCCGATTCAACCCACAACATGCCAAGGAGGCAAGGCTTGGAGAGTGGCAGCTGAAAGCTATGTTGGTCGGCAAGCTCTCTTTCACTGTGATGAGTTACTAAGAAGACAGTGATGGCGAGTGCCTGGGAGACACCATGTAAAACCTGAAGGTTCAGCGCCCTACTTGGTAATCTTATTGTGCCCTCTGTATAGTTGAGACAACTGAGGTTCAGAAAAGTCATGCCACCTGAACCACCGCTAGAAAGCACTGAAACTGGACTCTGACACTGGCCCTGCCCTGCCTCTCCTTGGAGAGGTGGGTTTGTATATCCTGCCTGGGTCCCACCCTTGACAGGACCTCAAAACCAACTGCCCTGTTCCTAGAGACCCCTTTGCAGTAGGCTGGCCCTTAGTTTGCCTGTTGGAAAGCTCCCAGGAGACTCTAACACCAGAGAAGCAGGGACCACCAACCTGGCGTTCTTGACAGTCCCTGGCACCCCAGGGTCCCATGAACACTCTGTGACCACGAAGCGGGAGGGGAATCAGGGCTCATACCTCCTGGCCAGGGCGCAGGGGTTTCCTGAGCTCCCCTGGACCCGCCCCTCAGCGGGCAGGTGCAGCTCCTGTCCCACTCCCAGCCCCTGCCCTACTGGGAGAGGAGCCCAGGGTCTTTCACCAGAGTCTCGCCTCACACCTGCACTCCCTGTGCAGATGCTGACGGGATTGTTTTTACCTGGGAGTGCATGTTGAATGCATCGGATGATGTGTGTATAATGACCTGAGTAACTCAGCAAGCTGTAGCCATCCTGAGTGACAAGGAAAATGCTTAGAAATTGTTCCTGCAAAAATAATGAGCCCTGCTGAAATGAGCCAATCAAAACAGCCTGCTAATGGCTCCCACGGCCAGGTGAGATGTGGGGGCAGGCTCCTGCTGGGAAGCGGAGATGCCTGGTCTCTCTTGTCAGGGATTTCCCGGCAGGATCTGGGCAACCAGCGGGCGGGGATGGCTCTGTCTGGAGGCAGATGGCTCTGTCCCCTGAGCATTGCTGGGAAGCCCAGATATGACAAAGGAGAGGCCCAGGGTTTGCACCATGGCCTGTAGAATGACCCAAGTCCATGTCCATACGCTAGAACCCTGAGACCCAAGGCAGAGCCCACTTGGAGGGTCCCACTCCACTCCCCCAGGTGTTCAGTCTCCCCACCCCAAGCAGTCTCTCCGTTCCATCCGGGCTTCATCCACCATTCCGGAGTGCTCCCTCTTCTGCCCTGGCTAGCACACCCTCCACCAGGAACACTCCGGCATTTCCTTCAGCCGGTGCACCTCGCCTCTCTCCCAGACTCATCTCCAATAGCAGACCCCTTGGCAGGCAGTCCCCCGCCTAGCGGGAGCAGGCCCTTACTCTGTGTCCCAGCAGAGGTCCTCGAGGGTGCGACCAGTACTCGGGGCTGGGTGTGTGGACACCTGCCTGCTTGTCTGGGGACTTTCCGGATGCAGGGCCGCCACTTCCTTTCCAGATAACTGAAGGTGTGAGGTTGGTAACAGAAACCCAAGCCTGGGAGCCAGAGTGGTGCATGATGGCAGAGCTAGGATTTGCACAGCCGGAGAATGGATGTCGAGGTACGTGACATGCTGATCACAGATTGCCTCGCCTGCCATGTGGGGTGCTGTCTAGTTCATCCTGTCTCCTCCTCACCTGACGTGCAGTGATCAGCTCTGCAGATTTTGCCATCTGACTCTCTCCTGTGTCTTTCTTTTCACCATTTCCACCCCGGGCCGTGGCTCAGGGCTCATCGGTCTTGCCTGACCCGTCTGCAGGCTGCCGCCTGATCTCCCTGCCCACCCCCCCAAAGCCCTCCTCTCTAGGGTCCAGCATGACTGCTCTCTCTCCAGCTCCTCCCTCTCCAGTGCCGGACAGTGGTGCCATGCTCCTCAAAGCACACAGAGACCCACAGTCATGTCGCCTTTCTCTGCAGCCTCAGGGATCCTCACTCCCAACTGCAGACCTGACCTGCCATGCTCCTACAGTGAGTTCCCGTCACGGTGCTAACCTGCACTCGGCTTCTCACTGGGGGTCTTAACTCACACTGTCCTCCTCCCCCCATGTCCTCCCGCCCTGAGCCTTGTCATTCTGGCGACCCAGCTCTGGACCCCTTCTCTTCCTCTACTGGCTACCCACTGCCACCCACATGCCTGGAAGACACCCCTCCTCCAAGTTCCTGGCTAGCATGTGTATCCTGCATGCATGAATGCATATCATTGACGGTGCCCCTCCTGTGCTGCACCCTGATTCTGTCCTCATGGGATGCTTGCTAGGAGCTCAGGGTGGGAACTGGGGAGTCATGTTTCTGTTTCTTCACCTCTGAGTCCACGTTTATAGGCACCATATGTGTTCCGCAGGCTGGGGTTGAGCTTTCACAGGAAGTACCTAGGTCATCCCGCAGAGACACAGTCAGAATGGAAAGGTCTACTGAACCTGCCAAATGACTATGGGTACGTGTCCCTGTCTGCGCGTGGCCTCACCCATCCCCAGGATGACTCTGGGGCTGCTGGTGGCTATTCTCCTTCTGCAGGTGGGGACTGTAACAAGGGCAGTGCCAGGCTCAGAAGTGACCAAGTGCTGACGGCTCCAGGCTCCACCGCTGCCTCTGCTGCACCTCAGAAGTCCCCATGAGAGTGCTGGGGGAGGGGACTGAGCAGAGGCCGAGCTGGGAGGACACGGCGTTGCCAAGTCTGAATAAGATTTTAGGTCTGGGCCTTTCCTCCGGGTCTAGATAACTTGATGTCTCTATCAGGGTGCAATCAGGGTCAAGAAAGTTCACAGTATATGAACCAGAGAAGCTCAACACAAGGTATGGCTCACGAAAACAGGGGATCAGACTGACCAGGACTCAGCCCTGTTGGCAGAGGGGGCTTCTGAGGCCACAGACTCTCCCAGTAGAAGATCTGACCGGCCCAGGGCCAAGGGGTGGCCATGCGTTCTGAGAGTCCCAGGCTGACTTGGGAAGCTATCCTTCTGTTTAAGTGAGTCTCCAGCTAAGGGGGATGAAAGACTTTTCTCTGCTGCTGCCCAATGATGAGTATGAAAGTGATGTGTCTGTGTCAGCTCTCGGCTCAAGCCGAGTCTGGGTAAGGCAGATTGGATCATTATTCATTTTATCGGTGACTTATTTTTAGAGCAATTTAACAATTGCATGTGAAGTGCAAAGCATAAACCTAATTTACAGCAAAACTGTTCATTTACTGCTTCCACTTGGGCACCTGACAATTTGTGTGTTTCCATTTAGACCCATCCTCCCATGCCCGGGTCTAGCAGCATCTTCCTATTAATTTATATGAGAACCTTCTGGAGGGTGGAGGCCTAATGAGGCAGGAACGAAGCCACTGACACGTGGGATAGTCCGTGTTCTGGCTTCCCCAGAATTACACTGAGGGCCCATTTTGATGCCATGGAGCCCATGAGGCCCTGGGTGGGACAGGATGGGGGGGTGTGGGAGGCAGAGGGGGAGAGCACCCCCGGGGGTGGCCCCAGGGTGGTCCCTGATGGTGATGGCGGGTCTGGGGGATGAGCTCAGCCTGCAGACACTTTGAATCTTCAGAAAAGAGAGAGACAGGGGCTCAGGACCACCCCCTGATCTCAGGGACAGCCTTTCAGAGGCAGGCTTGTGGACAGGAGCCCATGGACACCCAGGAATGATTGGCTGTGCGAGGAGATTTTGACCTTGGTTGTCAAGGGACTGTCATGATGTGCTGATCCTACAGACAGATTAACAGATGCAGGGGTGGGGAGGAGAGTGGGAAGCTGGGAGGGAGAGGAGGCGGGAGAGACTTGGGATATAGTGGCCTCCTACCTGCTTGTGGGGAGAATCTCGAATCCAGGCCACAGATCAGCTGGACTCCACATCCTGACCCCAACCGGTCTGTAAGCTTGGGGACCATCCCTGCTTTTCTCCTTACGGTGTCCCTGCTGGCGAATGACTGTGGCTGATCCCGGGAGCCAGGATGCATTTACATGGAGGCCCTCCTTCCACAACCCCATATGGGGAGGTCACCTGTGTCACCCAATACAGCTTTCCCTCCCAATGGAGTGCTGGGGAAACGACAGATCAATGCCTTCACTTTTATTTATTCAAAAAAACAAAGAAAGCACTTGTGATTGTGATGGGGAGCAAAGCAGAAGAGCCACGTTGGGGCCCACGGGGAGACAAAGCTGGTTCCCGATAAGCTGCTGCAGGCAAGGCTGGGAGAGGGTGGTGGGTGGTATCTGGAGTGTTGTTTTATTGTCTTTACTGGCAGGGTTCCCTGGAATTGCCATCTAAATTATTCAGCATGCTTAA
>NW_007197614.1:552667-553973 GCF_000164805.1 Carlito syrichta | reverse complement strand
AGCCAAGAATTGCCCGAGATTGCCAGGAGCCACGAGAAGCCAGGAGAGAGGCCTAGAAGGATCCTCCCCTAGAGCTTTCAGAGGAAGTCTGGCCTTGCTGATACCTTGATTTCAGACTTCGGGCTTCCAGAACTGTGAGGCAATAAATACCTGTTGTTTTAAGTCATGTAGTTTGAGATACTTTGTTACTATACTTAGGGAACTGATCAAAAAGTCTAGCAGGGCTGCTGGGACTTTTCCGCCTCTAGACCACAGTATAGGTTCAGGTGGGCTTTTCGGTGGACCTTGTTTCAGCTAGCTTGAAGTGGGATCATGGTGATTTGTGACCTCTGGATTCCTAACTGACACGGTCTCTACAATAGGTGAGGGGTATATCCAGCTGAGCAAAAACAGGGAATGTTTGTGTCTGTGCAGAGTACAAGTGCCCCAACTACTCAGTAAGCACATCCCAGGTTCCTCCCTCGACCCCTCATGGCCCAGATGAACAAATGAGGCCCCCTTCTTGGAAGAGCTCATCATGCTGCTGGAAAAAGAGGGAGACCCAAACTACAGAACTACAAGACATCTCACTACAGAAAAATCACTGTAGGAATTTACAGATGGCTTGACCCTTTCTGGCTGGTTTGATCATCACAGGCTATATTTAGAGGTAACTTTTAAAATGAGACATTTCAATGCCTTTTCTTAACAGATTGGGGAAAATATATTATTTTTGAGCAACATTTTAAGGTACTACACAGTCCTCTGTTGACAAAAAGCCAAACTGTAAAATATGTAAAGAGGTTTATTCTGAGGCAATACGAGTGACCATGGCCTGAGATACATTCTCAAGGGGTCCTGAGAAAGTGCACTGGGTGGTTGGGTTACAGTTTGGTTTTATACATTTTAGGAAGACGGGAGCTACATGCAATGATGTAAATCAATATATGGAAGTTGGGACCATTGGTTCGGCCTTCAGAGGTGGAAGATCTCGAAGTGGGGGGCACTTACAGGTCACAGGGGGATTCAAAGGGTCTCTAATTAGCCCTTGGTTGTAAGAGTTAAGAAGTCAGTGTAAAGAAATGTGGGGGCTAAGAGAAGGGGGTTAAGGAAGCCAAGGCCCTGGAGACAAGACTTGGTGAAGCCTCTCATGGTGGCAGTCCTTGGGAAGCGTGTGGTGCTGTGCTAGAGTCCAGCTAGAATTTGGTATCTTGCCGGGCTCAGTGACTCAGCCTATAATCCCGAGCCTTGGGAGGCTGAGGTGAGTAGATTGCCTGAGCCCGCGGGTTCGAGACCCACCTGGGCAACTGGGCAAGACCTCATCTCC
>NW_007197614.1:546537-552647 GCF_000164805.1 Carlito syrichta | reverse complement strand
CATGCTTAAACACCCTTTGATTTGGGGTGTTGTGGGTTGGAGTGGTTAAGCCGAGGGTGGGTCCGCTTCTCTCCTAGCAGCTGTAGCAAGCATTTCTAACAGTGTTATTCTCCCTCCCCAGAGCAGGTACCATCCACCTACCTCCTTGAGAGAAAGGGCACCCATGCTTCCTCTGGGAACCCCCACCCCATTCTCTCTTGGGAGCCCTGGAGGGGGTCTTGACAGGCCCCACCCAATCAGAAATTCCCTTGGCTCCGGCCCAGGGATTCATTCACAGGTGGGCAAGTGACTCAAGCTGGCCTCATCCCAAGAATCTTTCACCATCTTCTGGGAGGGGTGGGACAGACCAGACCTTAGTCTTTCCTGCAGAATGAGCTAGGGAAACACACTGCCTGGGCCCAGGGGACTGTCCGTCATTTAGCAATGATGAAAGAAGAATCAGCTTTAGAATGAAACCTAAAAATAGTGAGAAAATATATAGCAAAATCAGGCCTTGGAGGGGGTTGTGAGTTAAATTGTGTGACCTGGAATGCATGCCCACCTGGAACCTAGAATGTGAGGTCTTTGCAGGTGTCATTAGTTAAGAGGTGGTTGAACTGGAGTAGGTGGGCTCTGCATCTACGGTGTCCTTACAAGAAGAGAAGAAGCCGGGCTCGGTGGCTCAGCCTGTAATCCCGCACCTTTGGGAGGTTGAGGTGAGTGGATTGCTTGAGCCCGCCGGTTCGAGACCCGCCTGGGCAGCAAGACCTCATCTCTACAATACATCAAAAAATCAGCCGGGCGTGGTAGCGCACGCCTGTAATTCCGGTTACTCGGAAGGCTGAGGCGGAAAGATCGCCGGAGCCCAGCAGGTTGAGGCTGCGGTGGCCGGGAGCGGCCACTGCACTCCAGTCTGGGCGACAGAGTGAGACTCCGACTCAAAAAAAAAAAAAAAAAGAAAAGAATTTGGTATCTTATTGCCAAACAGAGTCTATGTTGTCAGTCTTATCATCTCTATTTTAATGTTAATGCTGGTCAGTTGTGCTCAGACGCCACAAAGGAAAGATGTGATGACGGTATGTCTTCTACTTCCTGTCATGTCCAGAATTCAGACTTTTCAGTTTTCTCTGAGGTCCCCTTGGCAGAGAGGAGGAGCTATTCAGTCGGTTGCAGGGCTTAGGAATTTATTTTTGGTTTACACTTTCAACTTACGTGACTAAGGTTTATAAACATGAGTTTCCTTTTCATGGAGAAGAAAATATTTAGTTCCTTAATGCTAAGGGCATACATAGGACCACTTCCCAAAAGGTGGTGCTGACCTTGACTTGTACACTTCTGTCCTTTAATTCTGGTTCCACTAAGGAAAGAAGGCCACTGTTTGTTGTTGTTTGTTTGTTTTTGAGTCAGAGCATTACTCTGTGCCCAGGCTGGAGTAAAGTGGCAGGATCACGGCTCACTGCCGTCTTGATCTACTGGGCTCAGGTGATCCTTCCACCTCAACTTCCCGAGGAGCTGGGACTACAAGTGTGTGCCACCACACCTGGCTAATGTTTTCTTTATTTTTTGTAGAGACGTTGTCTTGCTATGTTACCCGGGCTGGTCTCAAACTCCTGGGTTCAAGCAATCCTCCCGCCTCAGTCTCTCAAAATGCTGGGATTATAGTGGCGTGAGCCACTCTTCCTGGCGTGAAACCACTGTTTTTGAGTGCGTATGTGCTAGAGTTTAGACTGTGCGCTTTCAGTGTATTTTCTGAATTTTCATCATATGAAACACATGAAGAACATATTATCTATCTATTTCAGCTCAGGAGCTGGGCTTAGAGTAGTTCAATATCTTTCCCAAGATAATATGACTGTGCAGTGTTTGAATGTGGTTCTATCTGGCTCTAAAACTCAGGCTTTTTTTTTTTGTTTCCTACCAAGCCATGCTTCATCTCTATCGGTTTTCAAGGAAAAGAGGCCCAGCGTGGGCCCAGCCTGACCCAAGACCACAAGAAAGTTCTGAGCGGAACTGAAGACAGAGTCTAGGTCTCCCCTGGTTAATTCCCGGCTCGCCATCTGTGTATCTCTACCCTATGTTCTAAAATGTTACATAAAAACCCTAATACGCAGTGTGATCCTCCGAAAACTCATCTGCATTTTAATTTTCCAGCAAGAAACCTGAAGCCTGCTTCCCTCGGTCTGTCCCTTGGAGGTGCAAAGCTTCGAGAATGAAAAGAGTTTGCTGAAGGTCTGGCCCTTCTTACTTGTAGGAGGGAGATACCAACTCATATGTTTCAATGTCTCTAATCTGGGTTTTCTTCCTCTGGACAGTCCATGCTCACCCCATGAGCATGAGAGAAGGATGAGATGAGGGAGAAGCGGGGCTTGGGCCCTGAGATGGGGGACACCCAAGCCTCAGGCTGACAACGTGTGTTGGGGACAGCAGAAGGAGCAGCCTGGGAGCTAGCCGGGGCAGGACCACGGCAAGAGCGGCCATCACCTGCGACCTTCCCCTGCTACCTTCAGGCTAATTGTGAGTTCGAAGAGGACCTGGAGGGTGTTTGTCACGGGTGGGGATGTGACAGGCATATCCATGCTCCCCATCTGGAGACAGGGAGAAGAGAATGCCCTGTTTGGCTCCTCTCTTGGTCTCCATACCCCCTGATTTTTCTCAGACTGGTGCCTGCTGGGCCTCCAAGGGCCATTCCTTCAAGCTCCATCCTTCATGGACCCCGATCTGGCCCTCATCCATGAAGGCTCACTTATCCAGCCACCATTGGCTACCTCCCCACCTCGAGCACAGAGGGTGGCTCTCCTGCTCTGAGCAATCAAAACATTATTTTTTTGCACAAACACCAAGGTCTTATCTTTTCATATTGAGAATATTCCTGCAGCCAACCGAAAAGCCGCCTCAAATGTCAGGCTGCTATTGTGGGTGGTTTTGCCCGGCCCGAGACAGGCAGGGCTCTTCCCTTCATCCACACAGGAGATGGCACCTGTTTATTTAAGAAACTCATAAAACAGAGTGTGGCGAGCTGCCAGGTGGCTCCAGAGAGACCCTGTATCCTGATTCCCAGAACATGGGGATGCTGCATTACAGGACAGAGGAGTGAATTTTGCCTTTTATGGCAAAAGATGAGATTAGGCTAAGGATCTTGAAAAGAGGGGCTTATCCTGGATTATCTGGGCAGGCCCCAAATGCAATCATGTGTATCTTTATACGACAGAGGCAGAGGGAGTTCAAGAACAGACAAACACAGAGGACAAGGTGATATGAAGAGGAATGGAGAGACTGGAGTGATGAGACCACAAGCCAGGAATGCCCAGAGCCCCCAGAACCTGAGAGAGGCAGGAACGATCCTCCCCAGAACCTTCAGAGGAAGTGTGGCCCTGTGGACGTCTTGATTTTGGACTTCTGACTTCCAGAACGGTGAGAGCATAAAGTTCTGCTGTTTGAGGCCACCAGGTTGGTGGTAATTAGTGACAACAGACAGAGGAAAGTCATACACAGGGTAAACCTCTGTACTGGCCTGGTCCTGAGACCATACAGGCAGACACTGGTCCCTTTTCAGATCTGTCCCCTGTGAGGTGTCTGGGTCCTAAATGCAGTCCCCTGTGTCCTGGACAACCTTAGGGGCTTTTTGCCCACCCAGATTTCTAGGGCAGCAGCTTATTTTCCTTGTCTGCTCTGAGGACGAACCAGGAGCCACTGGCGATGGACAGGTGGCCTTGTGAGAGTCTCAGCCATGTCTGTTCTGCACAAGGGGTGGTCCCGGATTATTCTGCACTAGGCCAGAGCTCGAGAAGCAGGAACACCCACTCTTGAGGGTGGGGACACTGAAAGCCTTGGGCTTTGGGTTCAGAATGCCCACTTCTGGGCCGTCTCAGAGACTCCAGCCCTCTGGGCCTCCTCATCCTTTGGTGGGAACAGTGGGACCAGCTCCTTGTGCTGTCCAATCATGCCACAGAGACCTGCCCTCCCTTGGAACCTGCCCGGATGTTTACCGAAGGCCTCCCGGCAGCCTGAATGGTGGGAGTCGCCGTGAACCAGCAGGAGAACCCTTGAGAAATGTCCATCCCTGCTAGGAGGAGCCAGACAGCCAACAAGAGGTGAAGGCATAATAAGAGAGGGAGTTCGTTCTAAAACATGGGCATTACCCAGGGAAGTAGGCAGAAGAACAAGAATCAGGGGGGCAGGGGAGGGTGTTATGGCTTGGATTGTGTCCTCCCAAAACGATCTGTGGACGTCTTGATCCCCAGGATCTCAGAATGTGGACTATTAGGAGACGGGGTCTTTAAAGAGTGATTAAGCTAAAACTAGGCCACTGGGTGGGTCTTAACACAATAGGGCTGGTGTCTGTATAAGAATAGATCAAGACCCACAAAGGGCCAACCCTGTGAGGACACAGGGAGAAGACGCCATGCACAAGCCCAGGAGAGAGACCTCGGGAGGAAGCAGCCCTGCTTGGTTCTTGAACGCTTGGCCTCCTGAGCTCTGGGAGCTCTGTTGCTGAGGCCACTCAGCTTGGGATGTTCTGTCATGGCAGCCCCAGCAAACTCACATGTGGCATAGGAGCAAAATGCTGCTTCAGAGATGAGGAGGGGGCTTCCTGGAGTGCCAGCTGGTAGGAAATGGCAGAGGAGGTAACATGATGACCCCATGCTGAGGGAAAGGACAGAGATCAGTCCCCACAGCATCTTGGGGCCCCGCTAAGGGTTTCAGGTTACATTCTAGGGATTCAGGACATCACTGAAAGGTTTGAAGGAGGAAAGAGATAGATTTACTTAAAAAACAAGAGGCCAAGCATGGTGGCTCACGCCTATAATCCCAGCACTTTGAGAGGCAGAGGTGAGAGGATTGCCTGAGCCCAGGGGTTCAACAGCCATCTGGACAACTTGGCAAGACATCATCTCTACAAAAAATTAGCCAGACGTGGCGGCAGAAGAGAGACAGTGTCTCCCAGGCTGGATTGCAGTGGCACAAAAACAAAAACAAACAAAAAACAAACAAGCCACACAAGCCACGCTGGCTGGTACGGAGAGCAGGCTCAGCACGAGACGCTGTGCAAAGACGGGCCAGGGCTGCCAGGGGAGTCCGGGGCACTGATCAGCTGACGGAGGGCAGTGGGACAGGGCAGAGGAAGTCAAGAGATAACTGAAAGAGAGAGATAGAACAGAGCGAGGGTTTGAGGGAGGAGGGGAAAAGATGGAACCTGGAATGACTCCAAGTCTCTGGTGGTCAGATTCGTTGAGAGGTGGAAGGCCAGCAGGGTTGCTTTTGGGGATGGGAGAAGTCAGGGCGGCACTTGGACACCTGAGGCTTGAGGTGTGAGTAGCTGGACGCGTGAGACAAGGGCCATGGGGCGGAGGTAGACATTGGTGAATCACCAGCCCACAGGGGTTTTTTAAAGCCAAGGCTGATGACCTCAGGATGATTAGAGATGAGAAGGGTTTGGAAGAGAGACTGGGTGTTTCTACCATGAAAGACAAGGCCGAGGAATAGGGGACCCCAAAGCAATGTTAAAAGAAAAGCTGGTTGGGTACGTTGGCTCGTGCTTGTAGTCCCAGCACTTGGGGGGCTGAGGCAGGAGGCTTGCTGGAGGCCAGCAGTTTGAGACCAACCTGGGCAACATAGCAAGCTCCATCTCTACAAATAGACAAATACAAAAATAAAGAATACTTTCTTTAAAAGAAGAAAAGAAAAACCAAACAAATTAAATTTCACAGAGTTTAATGAGCAGAGATCGATTTGTGAATCAGACAACCCCCAGAACTAGAGGAAACTCAGAGAGATGCCAGCGCAGCCTCATGGTGGAGGAAAATCTGTGGACAGAAGAGCCCGTGAGGCTCAGATGCAGGGAGGGGGAAGCAGCTCGACTTTGCCTTATTTGAACCTGGTTTGAATATTTGGCCACCTCTGATTGGTTGAAACTCTGTGATCAGCACAAGAGTAGATGGCAGGGTGTTTACACATCCTGTTTGTGGACAGTTCACTAGGTGAAAGGTTATGGAGAAATCTCCACGAGCTTAAAATATGTCCGGAGGCAGCTTTAGGCAAAACGTCATTTAACAGAAGCTTGGGGAGGAGTGGCTGGGGCAGGGGATGGAGGGGAGGGGGAGGGAGTAGGGGGGGATTAGGGAGGTCCGCGG
>NW_007197614.1:459961-546517 GCF_000164805.1 Carlito syrichta | reverse complement strand
AGGGGGAAGGGTCACGCAAGATGAGGACAGACACGTCCCTCAGACCCCGCCCCACGGATGTCCTCGGCGACCTTGAGAAGGTTGAATTTCAGTGGTGAGGATGGACTTGACCAGGTGCCAGCCAGGTCTCTGCTGCTGTGAATCAGAAACAATTCCTGGAACCCACTTAACCCAGCTCCTGGCATAGCATCAGTCATGCCAGCCGCCATTCCCGGGAGGAAGTTATTATTAGGTCACGCTTGAGATTCCTCCGGCCTTGAGGTCTGCTGTAAGTACCAGCACGTGCCATGTACTAAGAAGAACCTTCTCCTCCAAGGGCACACATGTGTCCCCAACTTCACTGAGCCGAGGCTGGGTCCTCGCTCGGCCCCGTCTCTGAGAAACATAGGAGCGACATCATCAGCATCGATGGCCTCCTTTCCAATGACCTGGGCAGCCTCTGGGACGAGGGCAGAGGCTCTTTGAGAACTTTCATAACCAGTGGGGTCACTTTTCCCGTGGTGAATCCTCATGTCATGAAGATACCCTCACCGTGTTGGGGTGGCTGGAGTCACCCCTCACACCCCTGCAAGCGGCATTACACACTCAAGAGCACATCTGCAACCGCAGCCTGGAAGCAGGAGCCCAAACTGCCAAGGTCCCCTTGCAAGACACTCCTGAGGGTCATTAAACTAAGGTTAGAAGGTAGACCAGCTGGCTCCAAGGTCCACCTACCCACTACATCAACGTAAGTATTAAATATTATACACATGAGAGGGACGCAAAAAAAACCAGCATTTATTTATAAAAATTGTGTATTTAGTCTCACGTGTTTAAACTTCAATCACCTGCAAATTACTCTCTGCTGGATGCACTACACCTATCGAGATCCTTTCTCCACGGCTCAAAACAGTTTTTGAACTTGTTAATTTTGATGCCTTTAGTGCTTCTGCCGTTTTTCTGTTTCGCCTCTTCCATATCGGCAAAACATTTTCCTTTGAGGTCTTTCTTCATCCGAGGAAACAAAAAAGGTAGCTTGCGGTGAGATCAGGTGGGGGGAGGCACAGGCATTATGCTGTTTTGGGTCAAAAACTGCTGAACACTCAGATGTGGGCCGAACACAGTCCCTCACAACATTAGCTGGTACATGGATGCCCATGGGTTTCTAGGACACTTACCTACTGGAAGAAGACTGTACTACAAGGGGCCAACCCTCCAAAAAGATAATTCCAGTTTTTCTGGGTCTCCCCCTAGTATATGTTTGTACTGTGTTACTATAAGTATATACATAGGCGTCCAGAGATTCCAAGTTGTTTCCATATGCAGTAATTAGCTTCAAAACCAAGGCTACCTCACGCTCTCCTATGTGACTTCTCTAAGCCTGAAAATCTTTGCAAACACTCAACAGAGGGATGCTCCCAAATGCAGCCAGACTTGGACAATAAATTCTGGCATTTTTTTGTCTATGACAGATAATCAAACCTTCAAAAACCTGAAGGCAAATCCCTCCAGAGAGCTGTGCCAATGTGGCCCTGAACGGGTACTTGGAATTTGTGGAGCTGTCCCTGGTGAGGTCCCAGGTGGCCCCTGTCTGCAGCCGCAGTTCCCCTGGAATGTCCCAGGTGTCATGGATGCATCAGACACCAAACAAGACTGAGAATCACCCAGACAAGACCCTCCTTGCACCTGCAAGACTGATGTCCACACGCCTGACCTCTTGTCCAGAGCAGAGAATCCCACAGCCCTGTCAGTAGCGTCTGAGCACACTGCTGTTCCCTGCCTTTGCTGGGACAAATAAATCTGGACTCATAGGCAACTCCTCACATGGACCCTCCAGGTTGTGAACCATGCCTTGGCCCCTCGATCCTCTTCCTCGATGGCACTATAGGCCCAGAGAATGAGGAAAGTTTTGCTTGGATCCAAGTCTGACTCTGATGCCAGATGGGGTGCTGGCTGACCCATTATTTCCCCCTCTTTTGGTCGAAGGTGTTTTGAGGGATCCCGGCTATGCTGGGCTTCCATCACCAGAGCAGCTGGCAACCCTGCCCTGACAGAACATAAAGGTGGCTGCACCCGGTGTTCTCAGCGTGCCTTCCGCAGGACGCTTCTGTTACCTGGTGCACAGCCTAAGGCCTAGGTAGTTGTCAGACCTGTGACCAGGTGTCCTTCCTATGGGAAGCTTGTTTATATGAGGGGGTACCCCCAAACCCCAGAATTACCTTTTGGGGGGTGGGCCCCTTGTGGCCCAGGCATACCCCACTAGGTAAGTATCCTAGGAGCCCATCAGCATCTGTGTACCAGCCAGCATTGTCGGGAGAGGCTGCATTGTAGGAGAAACATCCCGAGTTGTGGCAAACAGATGACTGGTTCTTCCATCGCGACAATGCACTTGCCCACGCTGCACTGAGTGTTCTGCAGTTTTCGACCCCAAACCGCATGACCCCCGTGCCCACCCTCCCTATTCACCCAGTCTTGCTCCTGATGAAGAAAGTCCTCAAAGGGAAATGTTTTGCCAGTGTGGAAGAGGAGAAACAAAAAACGGCAGAAGCCCTAAAAGGCATCAGAATGAATGAGTTCAAAAACTGTTTTGAGCCGTGGAAAAAGTGACTCGGTAGGTGTATTGCCTCAAACGGAGAGGACTTGGAAGATGACTGAAGTCTAAACATGTAAGAGTAAATACACAACTTTTATAAATAAATTCCATTTTTGTGTGCCCCTTTAGTTCCTTGGAAGACACTCTTGCGGCCTTGGCGTGACCTGGGTCCAATATCTGTCTGCCTGCCATTGCTCTGGCATCCCATGACTTGTGGCAGCCCTAGATCTTCAGATGGAAGGACAAGTTCAATCCACACCACGACAGGAAATAACAAAGATGGGTTACTTATAGATTCTGGACCCGGAAGGCACAGTGGGGAGGACAGTCCTCGTCCCTGGTCATGAGGAACAGGAATGAAGAATCAGGAAGAGAGAGAGAGGAGCCGTGGCACTGAGTAGTAGGTATCAGGGACTAGGGTGTGGTCACTTTGAGGTCACGGGTAAGTGCTTGAACGACCTGTTTCAGGGAAGTGGTGGGACAGTAGAGACTGGCCTGCTTGGCTGGAGAGACGCCTCTAAGTTCTTCTCTCAGCACTGACTTAAGCCCCGTGGGTGTGGTGCGGAACTGGACACGGGATCCAGGGTGACTGAGCCCTACTTCTGGTCTAAGAAGATTCAACCTGATTCAGAACGGATGCCCCTTGAAACATGTAAGAGTAAATACACAACTTTTATAAATAAATTCCATTTCTGTGTGCCCCTTTAGTACCCTGGAAGACACTCTTGCGGCCTTGGCGTGACCTGGGTCCAATATCTGTCTGCCTGCCATCACTCTGGTGTCCCATGACTTGTGGTAGCCCTAGATCTTCAGATCTTACAGGTCCCTTGCAACTGTATGAACCCCCTCAGGGGAGGGAGGGCTGCTCCCCCAGGGTGTGCCCAGCTGCAGCCCCACCTTGCTTCATGGCCACGGGGCTCCCGAATGCTACTCTGCTACTCGTGGCCGCCTAGTGCTTTCTGCAGAAACTCCCATGCAGGAGGCCCTTGGTAAATCATCCTCAGATGACTCAATCACTTAAAATAAAATTTGCAAGAAGAACTAATCTGGCCTGCGCAGAGCTCAGCCGTTTGTCAGAACACAGATGCTACCAAAAACAGAGCGTTCTTTTGAAAGGTTTTGACGGGGCAGTGTTTCCTTCCTCTGTGCCTTGGGGAGGGCTTTGCCAGGGTCAGCAGGAGGGCAGCTCCCACCAACCTTCGTGCCCCATGCCCCCGTGTGCAAGGCCTGCGTCCTGCTGCGCGCCTCTTGCTGTCTGCATCGGCACGTTCCTGCCTGCTCGGGTTCTGTCAGGAGCCATCGAGAAAAACCATCCTCTGGCTTTGGAAAGAACAGTGTTTTGCCAGCGGATGCACGGTTTTTATGACACTGTGGGGTGCAGCTCTTTTTCCTCCAAACAGAAGATTGCTAAAAACAATTGGAAACCCGCCAGGCTGACAAGTGCAAAAACAAATAAAGCCGTGAGACGGGCCAGCATTCACCGTGGATGGTTAGGGTGTGCCTGTAGAAGCCGACCCGCCTGATCTGGCCACCCAACCCCGTGCCAATTCCGCACACACCCTAGAGGCATCTCAGGCCGAGCAGACCGGTCTCCCTCTTTCATTGTGTCCCTTAACTGGGTTGTCAGGCACTTGCCCAAGATCTCAAAGTGACCGCACCCTGTTCCCCTAAACCTGCTGCTCCACTCAGAGGCTTTTCTGCTCCTGGGGCCTCAGCTCGGGTGTTCTTCTAAGGGGAGGGAGACTATTCTCGGGAGAGTTCTTCCACAGAGGCCTGGATGTATCTGGGAGAAGCCTAGTTAGAGCAGAAAGGCTGGGGGCAGGGACGGGGGTTGTCAGTCACTAGGTCTGCTTTTGCTTTGAGAGAGGGGAGGGGCAGGGTGCACATGAGCCTCCTGGAATGTCCCTCCGTGGCCTGGCCGATCTCTGTAGCATCTTTGTCTCACCGAAATCCTGCTATCTGGGGGAATTAAGATAGAGGTGGAAATGTATGCCTGTTTGGGGGTTATTGTTTGGTTGTCTGGGGGTCATTGTTTTCCAAGTAGGGGCGAGGCTACTCTGGGATTCTAGAGCTGCCTAGAAGAGACTGGTGTGTGCCTGCCAGGGTGCTGGGAGCTTCGAATGCACCCACCCCCAGGGGAGACAAGGTCGGGCTTCCGACTCAGGCCGGGGTGTGTTCCTGGGCCTGAAAAAACACAGCCCTAGATGGGAAAAACATCCCTACAGCAAATGGCCCAGGGAGGGGGCACCACCGCCCTGCATGGGCTCAGCCCCAGAGCTGAACAGCTTTTACAAGACCCTTGGGTACCAGGCAGGGAGGGGGGTGGGAGCGTCTCCCACAAACACGCCTGCCACCCATCCTCCCGCTCCTAGTCACATCCGAGAAAGAGCTGCCACCCAATTCTCTGGCTTCCTCAGCATCATGTGTGTTGATGGTGACACCCTGAAGCTCTTCTCCTTCAGACAGCAGCTACCCTGGGGGTGATAGGATGAGTGAGAGCTGGATGGAAATCATTCCATCCGTGCTGGGGAATTCGGTGAATCGGGAAGCAGCAGGTGTGATGTGGCCATTTGTTTAAAGGCAGGAAGGAAAGGGCAAGGGAGGGCGGGATTTCAGGTGTTGCTTGTTTTCACTAACTGGCTGCGCAGAAAGAATCCCCGCAGGATGGAGAGGCCGGAACTTGAAGGGGGACGCTGGCCTTCAGGATGTCCCTGCTTCCGACCCCGCCCCAACCCATGCCCCACCCTCACCTGCTCCCCCAGCCACACCCCCACCCAGGCTTGTGTCTTTCTGTGTCTCTCCCCTCCCTTCTTTTCATATCTCCAAAGCGACTTGGAGCCCCAGAGCTGTCTCACTGGCGTATAAAGATCGTGACTTAAGCCGGGCTCAGTGGCTCAGCCTGTAATCCCACGCCTTTGGGAGGCTGAGGTGAGTGGATTGCCTGAGCCCATGGGTTCGAGACCCGCCTGGGCAGCGAGACCTCATCTCTACAATAAATCAAAAAATTGGCTGGACGTGGTAGCGTGCGCCTGTAGTTCCAGCTACTCGGAAGGCTGAGGTGGAAGGATCGCCGGAGCCCACCAGGTCAAGGCTGCGGTGGCCGGGAGCAACAGAGTGAGACTCCAACTCTGGGCGACCGAGTGAGACTCCAACTCAAAAAAAAAAAAAAAAAAAAGATCGTGACTTGGGCAACAGGGAGAGAGGAGTACTGTTTGTTTTCCTTTGCCCTTTCTCAGTCTGGCTGGGCCAACAGAGACACGGTCCCCTCCCCCCACCCGGCCTGCTCTCACCCTGGGAAGGGCCGTGAAGAGTCACCGTCCGAGTCCTACCCGCCCAGGACAGCCAGCACCCACAGCACACATTTGAGTGGCGGGCTGGGAACAGGCAGACACAGCATGGAGAATGAGGAAGGGAAGGAGACAGCAGGCGGGCAACCGGGAAGCGATGGAACCAAGGGGGAGCCTGGAACTACCCAGTGGGTGCACCGAGCAAGCTGTCCCTAGGCAGGAGGGGCTCCGGGAGGGGTCCAACCATCCTCCGTCCATCCAACATGAGCAGAGCCTGGGGCACGGGGGGCAAAAACAGAAGGGGCTCTGGGGTCAGGAGGGCCTGGATGTTGTGCAACTGCTGTGTGATCCTGGGCATATCACTTGCCCTCTCTGAGGCCCCGTTCCATTTTGGGTTTTCAGCAGGGTTGGAAGAGTTCATGTATATCCAGGACTTACTGGCACCAAGTATCACCTCAATAAACACCCCATTTGCTGTCCAGGTCCTGTGCAGGGCTCCAGGCCTGGTGTCTCTGCCTCAGCCACCAGAGAAACCCTTGGGCACGGAGGATCCCAGGAATGGCCTCACCTCCTGCCCCCAAGCTGGGCCCTGGAGGGAGGAGAAGAAATGCTCTGTGGGAGCTTATCTGCATGGGCAGCCTTCGAGCTACATAGGCAGGACCACCTAATCCCGGAAAGCCCCCGTGAGCCGCCCCACTCATCGGCGAGCACACGGGCAAGGCCTTTTCCAAGCAGGGCACTGCAATGGATTCTGGGCTAAGCCAGATTGTTCTGGAATCCTCAGAAGGAAGTCTCGCTGCATTTGAGCTTCAGAGCTATTGCTGACCGGCTAACTCAGGCCACTGCCCCTTGGTGGGTCTCCACATCATCCTCTGAAAGTCCCAGGGTGATGACGTTCAGACCCTTCCAGGTGAGGGCACGTTAGGACCAGGCTCTGGGAAGGCGGAGGTCTGGGCCCACGCAGGGGGCTTTGCTAAAATGCAGTCAGTCTGAGGTGGGGCCAAGATCCCACGTTGCGAACCAAGGCCCCGGCCACCAGGCAGCCTGTCAGGTAGCACCTGGGAGCCCCGGTGGTGGATTTGTCTCAAGCCTTCCCCGGGCTGCTCCTGAGGCCTGACGGATGGGCAGGCAGGTGACCTTTCAGGGGAGAAACTGCCATGTCCTTGTCCTCCTTTTCAGCCCGGCGCCCGCGCCCATGAGCTGTGGGACCCTCCCTCTGAAGAGGCATTGATCACTGATCATTCCATTCCATGTGTCGAAGTGGTCACCTGAGTCTCACATGAGGCAAGTCCTGGACACAGACACCCAAACCTACCAGAGGGTGCACCAGGCAGACCCATCTAGAGCCCTCGCCAGAGGGTGACTCTGTCTTCTCTGCCTGCTCCCGTTTCTGCCGCTCGAGACAACAGTCAGCTCAGCAGCAGACAGCGCCAGAGTCTGGGTCAGATACTGATGCTTCGTGTGTGAAATGTCACGGGTCCCTCTGCACACCCCACATTCTCGTCGACAGCACGGGGACTGTAGCATCTACCCAGCAATGAGATGAGCCATGCGAGCCATGCCTAGGCGATCATGGAAGCCTCTTCTCCAGAGGGAACGGAAGACACTGGCTGCAAACTTGCGCTGGTCCTGTAAGCTTCTCATTTTACAGGTGGAGAAACCGAGGCTCAGAAAGGTGAAGCCATTGGTCCAGAGTACACAGCTGGTCACAGCGATGCCCAGCAGAACCCTGTCTGTCCAGCCCCGAAACCTCCTCTGCTACCCCACCCCAAACACGCTTCAGCCAAGCCCACCTCCATCCCACTGCACCAGGGTGTCACCTCAGCAATTCTCTCCTCAGCAATTTTCTCATCTGAAAGTGCCTGCAGGAAGGACCAAACGTTTCCTTGGTCCCCAAGGACCTCCTTTGGGCTCACAGCTGCCTTCTGTCCCCTATTTTCTCTGCCACGAAGCCTCCCTCCGCCAGGATCCTCCCCATCCTCCATGGGAGCGCCTGTCTGCCTGCAAGACCCAACTTTGCAAAGCTTCCATGGTGGCCCCCCCACCCCCAGCAAAACAATCTCGGCCTCCTGGGTGTTCGGCAAAGCAGACCCATGACCGATAAGGTTACAGAAAAAATCCATGGATGACTGGGGGTCTCCAGCAATCACGGGAAATTTGTTAGGGCTTGGATTTTAGTTATGGACATGAGGCAGGAGTGCGGGGCCGTGCAGGCAACTGAGAAGGTACCCAGTGCACTGCCTGGCATTCACGTGTCCACATCTCCTCACACGTTACCTGGGACCAGGTAACTTCATAGGTGGTGTGTAATGTACTGGGGTAGGGAGCTATGTATCTGCTAGGCACTATTTAAATACTAGGTGTTTGAACACCTACTGAAGTATTTGAATACTAGGTGCTAGTATTTAAATAGCATGTATTAAAATACTTGGGATTTGATGAGCAAGTTTACGTTAAATATATAGTATTTAAAAAGTAAGTTTAAATACAAGGTAGAGCTAGTGTTTGAATATGTAGGTATTCAGGTAGTATTTGATAAGTTTCAATTAAATATGTGGTATTTAATAAGTAAATTTAAATATGAGGTATAACTAGTGTTTAAATAAGTAGGTATTCAAATACCTGGTGTTAATAAGTAAGTTTAAATTAAGTGTATAGTATTTAATGAGTATGTTTAAATAGGAGGTGTAGCTAGTTTTTAAATAAGTAGGTATTCAAATACCTCGTGTTTGATTAGTGGGTTTAAATTAAGTATATTGTATTTAATAAGTAGGTTTAAATATGAGGTATAGCTAGTATTTAAATAGTTGGCATTCAGATACCTAGTATTTGATAAGTAAGTTTCAATCTGAGGTATAGCTAGTGTTTGAATAAGTAGGTATTCAGATAGTATTTGATAAGTTTCAATTAAATATGTAGTATTTAATAAGAAAATTTAAATATGAAGTATAACTAGTGTTTAAATAAATAGATATTCAAATGCCTAGTGTTTAATAAGAAGTTTAAATTAAGTATGTAGTATTTCATAAATAAGTTTAAATAAGAGGTATAGCTAGTTTTAAATAAGTAGGTATTCAAATACCTCGTGTTTGATTAGTAGGTTTAAATTAAGTATGTCGTATTTAATAAGTAGGTTTAAATATGAGGTATAGCTAGTATTTAAATAGTTGGTATTCAAATACCTAGTATTTGATAAGTAAGTTTAAATATGAGGTATAGCTAATGTTTGAATAAGTAGACATTCAAATACCTAGTTTCACAAGTAAATAAATATCTAGTGTTTACAAGGTATTGCCTGGAAAATTGATGACATAATTATGAAATCATGACTGTGAACAGGACCCTGGAATGAAGCCTCTCTGGTGTCACACTAACAGATGTGAGCGAGGAGGTGTGCCTCTCCCAAGTGTCCATCCCTGCAAGTGAGTTGTGTGTGGGCCTGTCCCCTCTCTCCTGCCGGTCTAGGAGCTCTTTGATTGCAGGACACTTGGTGACCTCGGTGTCCTGGTGCCTGGCCCAGAGCTGGAGACATTTAAGCCATTTCTAAATCCATGAAGTCCTGCAGTCTCTTTAAATCATACATCCCCTGGGGCAACTAACACATGGTTTTGTTAACACACATTTTGATTTTATTCAGCAGCCCAGTAACTTCTCTGCCTACCGTGAGGTGCTCTGGGTGGGTCAGCATGCTCTGGGGGTCCCTCCAGGAGCACCCCACAAGAGGGCCACATGCGAACCTGCTGGAAAGAGGCAGGCAATGCTGGCGCATAGGGCACAGTCCCCAGGGGCCCATGGGAGCTCCTCCATCTCCTGAGGCTCCTGGAGCCACCTCTGCCCCAGGACCCGCCTGTCCTGATCCCAACGGGCTTGGAGACCTTTGAAGAAGAAAGGAACCCTCGGAGTGCCTGGGACATGGGACCGTTCGGGGACACCAGGGCTGCATCTGCCCAGGGGCTGGAACACTGTGTCAGGATCTGCCTCCCTGCTGAGTCTGGGCTGGCAGAACCCAGGGTCATCCTGGAGGAACAGCCTGAGGGAAGAGGTGCCTGCAGAGACCCGATGGCTGCAGTTTCCACTAGAGGGCTCAGGCTCGCAGGCCGGCAGTCTCTAGCTCCCAGGAGGGCAAGGTCGCCTGGCCGGCTTTGCTGCCCGTGGAGGTTGGGTGAGGGTCCCCGGCAGGGCTGCCTCTGGGGCCTACAATGCCCTGTGCCTGTTTCCCAAGGGACACCGACCACCTAAGAGGCCTCTCCCTCTGCGCTCGGTGGATGTGTCAGCATCTTGTCTTGGGGCTCCTTTAATATTTCCTTGTCCTTTCTTTTCACCTTCTTCAAATGCCTGAGGTTGCTCATACATCAGGTGTCCCCGGGGGGGGGGCGGAGCAGGGTGAAATCCTCTGCCTCAGTTTCCCTGAGGTGGGAACAGCAGGAAGAGGTGGAGTAGGATGTGCAGAGCTTGCCCACCTCCAGCGGGAGAGCATCAAACCAGGCCACCACCCCAGGGCACAGCAGCACCAGGGACTCCTGGACGCTGTCCCCTAAAGTGCTCACAGACTCACCCACGGAGGGTCAGAGGATGAGCTGTTCATCGTTTGATCCATGAGAGCTTCCATCGGGATGGGTGGGAGTCCACCGTGGATCCCTCAGGGGCTGTGACCAGGTGAATAAGGTGTCTACGTCCCAGTCCCCACAACCTGGAAATGTGTCACCTTACATGGGAAAGTGACCCTTGCAGATGTGATTGAGGGCTTGAGATGGGGAGAGGACTTGGGCTATGCGGGGGAGGGGGGACACACCTGCATCACAGGTGTCCTTGTGAGAGGAAGACTGGACACAGACAGAAAGCCAGGTGGCCACTGGACAAGGTGTGGTGGTCACTGGGATACGAGGTGAGTGGGTGGCCATTGGGACACGAGGCCAGGTGGGTGGCCTATGGGTCACAAGGGTAGGTGGCTGCTGTCTGGGTGATGGGAGACAGCCATGAGCCAGAGCACGGGAGGGATAAAGCTCTAGAGGGTGAAAGAGGCAGGGGAAGACGCTCCCCAGAGATTCCAGGAGCACAGTCCTACAGCACCTCCATTCCAGCTTCTTGATCCTGCTTCCAGACCACTGAGCGCTCCAACACCGACAGCACCAATGTGTATGGTTTTCAGCCGCCAAGCTTTCAGATGTGCTACAGTGGCTGGGGAGGATTCCAGCTTGTTCTCAGCAACTCAGCTCGGGCCTCGCCTCTTCCAGGAAGCCCTCCCCACCCACCGGTCCACCTGGCCCTGCTCCCCCAGGAGCCATGTGGCCTCTGTCTGGCGCTCCCAGCCTTGTGTGCAGGCATGAGGTCCTTCGGGTTTCTGGAGCTTGGTGACAACACTTGAGCGAATAAACAATGAAACCCCCTTGGCCCTCCAAGTTCCCAAGCCCTGCTGCCATGGCAAAGTGCCCTGAGGCAGCAGTGTCCCCTGCAGGGCGGTCTCCTTCCCAGAACCCCTTCGGGACACTCATGCCTACCTGGGAATGCCCCATCCTCTTTGGACCTCTTTCTCTGGGGGCCTGGATGAGGCCATGGGAGTTGGCACCAAGAAGGAACTTGGCTCTTCTCTTCCTGTCCTTACGGCGGCCCCTGCCTGCACTCCAGGGAAGAAATGATGGGACACTTGGCTTGGAATTAGTTCTTGGAAGTGTGTTCCCCCCACTTCCCAGCAGTGCAGGGCTTCCAGGAAGGGTTGAGACTTCTCACGGGCCTCAAAAGTGGCTGTCACTTCTAGTCCTTGGTGTCAGAGGAAATGGCTCAGACCTGCTAACTGGGTGGCTTTTCCAGGACGGCTGCGTCAGCGAAGGCAGGGCCAGGCTCTGCCATTTTCTTGCAGACATTCCCCGGGGAGCAGCGCTGTCGGCTCCGGGACGGGAGAGACTTGCGAAGGGTGAAGTGGCGGCCCCACTCTGCGTGTGCACCTAGACGCCGGGCCCTGGAGTGAGGGTGGCAGGGGGCTGGGAGACACACGCCCAGAGATGGCTTCAGAAGCCAGAGATTATCCTGTCGTTGGATGGGAGCTGAGCCATGGCTGCATGCGGCTATTGTTCTGGGCACAGGAGAAATTGCAAGACCAAGAGTGGCGGGCACGCTGCCCACACACAGTTCACGTTCTGGAGCGGGGAAGCTAGACAGTGACCAGCAGATGAAACCCAAGTCAACACGGAGCCTGTGAGACGGGGTAACAAGTGCTAAGTAGAAGAGGGGACCATGGATAGGGCATTGGGGTGTGGATGGTGGGGTGGGGTCTGGGAAAACTGCCTTTTAAATCGGGCCCTGGGGTAGCCTCATTTGAGCAGCGACCAGGGTGCAGCTCAGGGTGTGAGTCACAGGGCTATCTGAGTGAGAGCGTCATATACAGAGGAAACAGCCTGTGCAAAGGCCCTGTAGTGAGAGATCCCCTAGTGCTCGAGAAACACCCAGGAGGCTAGGGCACATCCAGCAAAGTGAAGAGAAAAATGACTCCTCAATAACACTGATTTGGGGAGTCCAGAGACTGCCTCCAATTTGGGGCCAAATTGGAAGATGAAAGCAATCCATGAACTTTTATTACTACTAGGAGACTGAATGGCTCAGCTTCCAAGGCCCAACAGACTGGGGAGGGGTCAGGGCCCCTTTCAGAGAGTCAGTCCCCCCTGCAGGGACATACAAGGCTTGACCCAACCCCTTCCGGTGTTGTCGATGGGTGATGGCATCCACACAACCCCAAACCTGCAAGATCACTTTCCAAGGGCGGGGACCAGTTTCAGGGCATTTATTGAGGGGTGCCCCTCAACTCTACTGCTCCCCTTATGAAGAAGCTTTCCTCAGTGCTGCTTGGCACCTGTGGACGGCAGAACTCCAGTTCCTGGTCCACCAAGACAGCACAGGAGCTCCCAGGGCTGCAGCCCCAAGACCCCCAGTTCAGAGAGATGGTAAGTCAGGCCCGGCTCCAACAGGGAAGCCCCTTCCACTCAGTGAACAATCGATGTTCCTCTGTGCCACCCGTTTGCTGAGACGTAGGGGACGCAGTCTGGAAATCAGGTGCCTGCCCCATGTTTGCTCTGTCCTAGTTGTGACTGGGGGTGTCGCTGCAGGGGTGACACTCGGACAGAGCCTATGGGGAGATGTGTGTGCTCTTGCTGGAAAACGCTTCTGGGTTTCGAAGCTCCGTTCTGACCCCACCAGCTCAGGTCCTGGATTTGGTGAGTGAGGCTCTTCTGGACTCCGCTAAGAGGCCCAGGATGGGGTGGGAAGGGGTACTCTGGTGCTGACCCTGGCATTTGGAAGCTTTCAACAAAGTGAGTCAGAATTCACTCTGAGGCCCACCAGCGTGGCCCGGTGCAGCCCATTCTGGTGCCTCTGTTGGATGTTGGGGAATAAGGAGAGGAAGGAAGGAGGGGCAACTTGTCACCAGGCATTCTGAGTCCCTTTTCAACAGTAGGAACAAGGCTACCTTCTTGCATGGCATCACCCCTGTGGGTGTGTCCAGTTCCCCTGTGGTTGGGGTTGGGCTCTGAGACCATGCCACACGCACATCTGCTCATCTCCCATAATATCAGCCACATGCAGGGGACAGCATGGACACTTCTTGCCAGATGTGACTGTCCCAAGCTGGCCTGAAAAGGGAGAGGAATTAATAGCCAAGACGGCTCTGAAGAATCTAAACGGTTTGGCGCCTACCGAAAGTAGCTGGCCTGCATCCAGGCACGTCGGAGCAGAAGGAGCCACTGAATAGCACGTCTCTCCAACTCGACCAGATGCAAGCTGCGTGTGGGCAGGAGACAGGGCTGAGTGGCAGCGGGTCCAACCTCCCAGCCGCACATGTGTCTTTGGAGGGGTGGGAGCCATGTGCCCATTGCCATGTGAACCGCATTTCTCCCTCGGGCGGTTGTGCCCCCTGTGGCCTCTCCCCTCTTCGTCTTTCTCCCTGTCTTCACTGAACACATACGGCTGAATTCCTCCTCTAAGGCAAATGTGGGTCTGCTTGGCTCCACCATATTCATGATGAATCAATGAATGAGTGACGAAATAACCAAAGTCGTATGCGCCCGTCTGAGGCTTCCCTCTCTGCTGCATGGAACCTCTGTGCCCAGGACAGATCCCATGACTCAGCCCTGTTCTCTCCCTGTTCTCCCAAGTCACTGGAATATGCCTCCGTCGTTGCTGCACTGTCTACATATTTTAGTGTGCCATTCAAGGTCTTCCCTTGTGCCTCCAACTCACATTGATCTCACCTCCCGCTGTCCCCATTCGCCTCCTCCATCTGTAGTGTCCAGCACACACCCTTGCCTTCTCCTCTCGGAGCCCTGGCTCGGGTCTCCCGACCTCCCTCTGGCTCTCTGGACTCTCACTCCTCACTTCACCCCTCCGTGAAGCCTTCCCCACAGGCTCTTGCAAACACGGCCAGCCCTCCTCTGCTTCCCCACTGCGCAGTTTCCATTTCCCTTTGACTTTACAGACAATACAATGTGCACCTGTTTTCTTGGCAAAACCATGTTTTCCTTGAAAATAGAGACCTGACGTCTTCTCCCGGGGCTGCTCTCCACATCGTGCCTGATTCACGGTAAGGCGCTCAAGGCTTCTGTTGGTTTCGTTGAGTAGTTCGGCTTCCTGGATGGAGACACTTCCAAGGGGGGAGGGGGAAGTGGAAGGGAAGGACGTCCTTCTGCAGACTCCAGAGAGGAAGGGAGCCAGGACGTGGCGGGCCATGCAGGCAGCAGCCTCCTCCTCTTCTAGAATCATCATGCAGACGACCTTGGTCCAGGGGCTGCAACCCCCTCTATTTCATCATTTGTACTTTTGATTTTTTTATTTTAAGGAAGTGACATGACATTTTTGCAATCGTGGGAAAGTCCATCTCAGTCTTGTGTCTTTGTTTTGTTTTTCAGAAGTACAGAAGAAGACTCTTCATCACCTCACATGTCTTCAAGCAGTCCGCAAGACCAGCCCTTGCCTTGGTCCAGTGTCTCAATCAAGACCAACCTTGGTGCTGTCCCTGTCACTATCCCTGATCTGGCCAGGACCTTCCTTTGAACTTTTTTTTTTTTTTGGAATTGGAGTCTCACCCTGTCGCCCAGAGTGCAGTGGCCGCTCCCAGCCACCGCAGCCTCGACCCGCTGGGCTCCGGCGATCCTTCAGCCTCAGCCTTCCGAGTAGCCGGAACTACAGGCATGCGCTACCATGCCCGGCTGATTTTTTGATTTATTGTAGAGATGAGGTCTCGCCAAGTTGCCCAGGTGGGTTTCGAACCCACGGGCTCAGGCAATCCACTCACCTCAGCCTCCCAAAGCACGGGATTACAGGCTGAGCCACTGAGCCTGGCCTTTTGGACTTTTCCCAGAGGAATCCTAGACCACCACAGAGGAAAGAGGTCGCACTGACGGCCTTTGTGGCAGAGGCAGGGGCTTCAGGAGGGCCGAGCAGCAGTCAGTACCCAGCTGTGCCACCAGGGGCAGATGACCAGGCGCCTCAAGCAAAACTGGATTTGAAGCTCAGGTGCCACGTCCCTTCAGAAGTTTCCAGCCTCCCGTTGCCTGTAGGATGGATTCTTTAGGCATCTACACTCAGATCCTAACGTAGGGTTGGCAGAACCTGTTTGCTTTCCTCCCCCTCGACTTCATCTCCTACCCTCCTGACCAACTCCAAGCACCCACACGGATGGAAGCAATGCCTTTGCCTCCAAGGGCTGCAGTAGAAATCTTAGAGAATTCCCTCTTCCCCCTAAAATGAATAAATGCATCTCCAACGTATATTTCTTTGAAACTGGTAAATTACATTTGAAATCCATTCCCATCATCTGATCTTCATGACACTTTTCAAAACATGTATTTGGGAAGGTGAAGGGAGGCTGGGGAGGTCCAGAGGAGACATTTTTTTTCCAACCTAGACTGGAGAATTGATGAAAGCAAAATATTTGTGTTCTTTGTACCCAGCTTGTTCTTCCTGTTTTCCTTCAAAACAAGAGGTCAGAGCCCTTATGAGTGAACAGATTGTTGACTTGTATGTCTCAAAACACCCAAAATATCTCCTATTAAGGCCCCCGTTCTACTTTCTTTATTCTGCCTGGGCGGATGAAGCTGTCTGTTCCAGAAACAGAATTTCAAATTAGATTATTTGAATGAAATCAGCAGCTGTTAATTCAGAAGAAATGAAAGGCCAGTGTCATCCGATCCTTGAGCAAGAAGAGACCTCAGGAAAACATCTGGCCCTGTCTCCTGCACAAGCCGGTGGGTGCCCAGACTGAATGCAAGGGAGCAGATGGTTTGCATTCTCTCACTGAAGGTCCCTGGGGACGAGATGCCACATCTTCCGGGGCCACCCATCGCTGGCTGGCCGTTTATAGAAACGTTTATTCACAATGAGCTCTTGTTCGCAGGAAGTCATCGCTTTCCGGGACTATTGTTTGGGTGAAGAGAGAGACAAGAAACAGTTTACGAGCCACAGGAAAGCATCAACACAGGTGACCCCAGGAGGGAGGCCAGGAGCCTGCTGGTTCACAGTTAGGATTTCAGAGATAGACTGTGAGGGATCACTCTGAGTCAACTGGGTTGGGCCTTGGTCAACGTGGTTGGGTCCAACTATGTGGCCAACCATTATTCTGAATGTTTCTGTGGGGGTGTTTTTGGATGAGGCTCACATTTAAGCTAGTAGAGTTGAGAAAAGCAACTGACCCTCCAATCATGGGTGGCCTCACCCCTCAGTTGAAGACATGAATCCTTGGACTTGAACTGCAACATCAGCTCTTCCTGGCTCACCAACAGGCTGCCTTTGTACTCAAACTGCACCTCTTTCCCGAATCTCCAGTCTGCCAGCCTCCTCCATCAGATTTTGGACTGAGTTGCCGTGTCTCCACAATTACGTAAGTTAATGCCTGAAAAATAATTTTTTTTCTCGGTATAAGCACATCCTATTGCTTCTGTTTCTCTGGAGAGTCCAGAGTAAAACAAGCTCTAAGAAGTGCCCCCCTCCCCCACAAAGTGTATGGTGTGATGGCTCTGAAAAACACAACTGGAGTCTTCTGTATGCTCCAGAAAATAATCCTTTGAAAGATGATTCATTTTTGTATTTCAGTCTCAGCCTGGTCCTACTTTTCCAGGATCTGAGCATGCATCGTGCTCATGGAACTCCCCGCTCCATTCTCCCTTTGAGACATCCCGCCAGCATCTGCACCCAGTCCTCGGCCAGCAATTCAGAGCCATCTCTTGCCAGAGCAGCTGCTTCAGGTCTTCTTACTTGCTTCCCCATCACTCTTTCTCCATGTGGCAGCCAGAGAATTTTTTCCCCTAAAATATAAATCCAATCGTGCCTGAACTAGAACAGACCACTGGAGTCTGGCTTGAGGATGGAAAGATTCTGACTTGGACTCTGTGTCAGTTGCTTTTACTCTGCCAAAGCCACTAAGAAACTACACAAAGACTATGTGTGCTGCATCTCTGAGATCAAGAACTGCCCCCCTCCCAGCTCCATAATGTGTCTCTGTCTACCTTGCTCACCAAGCTGCCCTCAGTCTAGCAATTTCTAGAGCTTACCGGACTTCTCTCCACCTTAGGGATGCTGACATATTATGTCTTCTGTGTGGGTCTCAGTCCTTTCTCGGCACCCTTGTCCACAAGACCCTCAGGGAGGTAATGATTATACTTTCAGAGAGGGAGGTGACAAGCCTAAGACAATTCTCCTGCTAGAGTCTTGTAGCACCACGTACTGTTTCATCATTGTTCTTATGATATTTTCAGTTATATGGTCTTTGTGTCATTTATTTGTGGCCTGCCCTCCCCACTAGACAGTAATGTCCGTGAAGTCTGGGACTATTTCTGGGCTGATTATTACTGTATTCCCAGGACCAGCAGGGGGCTTGCCATATTGTTAATGCCCAATTAATAAGGACTTGGATGGATGAAATAGAATCCACCTTCAGACTCTCTATGGGTCTCGTCACCATTGTAACCAAATAAATCAGGATCTTCCTACTATATTTTAAATTTGTATTTATTTTTAATTTTTAAAATCAAAATGTAAAAAAATTAATTTGCACTATCACGAGAAGGAAATACAGGCTTAACTTTGCCAGGAAGTGGTAGACATTTGCTGTTCTTCTTGGCTGTGGGGAAACTGGAGCCCTTCCCTACACTTGGAGAATTCTTCACCTGTGTGAGTTTTAATGGGAAGCAGAGTTACTCTCCCTTAGAAAAACTGACAATTCCAGATAATCATGGCACCTGGGTCGCACCAATCAGATGTTCTCACCTGACTTGGAATGGAAAGCTAGTGATACCTGAAAAGGGTGGTATAAGAATTCTCTAAGGCACTAGTGATCTCAGTAAGCTTGCGTTCCTGCAGCAGTGAAGGTGGCGGTGCCATTAGTGACAGCCAGCCAGTACTAAGTACTTGGATGCTGCCAACTGCAGTATCTAGTGCTCAGCAATGGCGTCCTTTCTGGAGCCAAGAATGGGAATGGGGATACTTGGGAGAAGTCTGATGAATCCTGGACCCCTGGAGTCTCCTGAGCCTCTCTACCAGCCAGTACAGCCTACCTCCCCTCTTTCATGGAGGGACTCCCGCCTTGCTTGAAGGTGCTTGAGTGGTCTTGACTAAAGGCCACTGTGAGGGAAAGCCAGGCTTACGCATGCCCCCTTTCTCTCCAGATCTTTCGTAGGAGTTGGAACCTAGCACATTCACGGTGGGCCCAGCTATAAGCCAAAACACCAAAGAACTGTGAGATTTTGCTTATTTATATCAGAAAACATATGTCACAACTCTAATCTTGGTTAATAAAACCAGGACCTAGAGAAAGACATAAAGCAAAGATACATTTATGTGTCGTTGTAAAGACATACGGATATTCAATATATTGTTGGATTCTATGGAAAAATGATGAATATCTAAAACATATTAAGCAATTAATTGTCACAGAATTAAGAGTAGGGATTATGACTGGGGATGAGAAAAGGGAAAGTGTACAGGCACCAGATCTGAGCAGGGAAGAGCAGAATATGGAAGAAGCTGATTGTTTTTCCTAACATGGGAGTAGGCACCCAAGATTTTGATTGTGATGTACCAAAGTCAAACCTCCAAATATTGTTCTGATTGTTTGGTAAACTGGTTGAATAAAACCTGGACCCAGCAATTGACCAGTACCCCACACTCATGAAGTTGAGAGGCCAGCCTTCTTTGATTACTGCAAACGAAGGAATTCAAGATTAGGATGATTAAAACACTGAAGTTATTTCTCATCCACTCATCCACTCTCTAATTATGTTTCAAAGGAGAGCACAGAGCACATCTTTCACCAAGGCATTAAGACATACTTTGTTGAAGAAAGTGCTTGAATCTTTAAAAATAGCTATAGTGGCAGTTGTCTCCAGGCTGGAGACAAGGAAGATGCTGCTGCTGAGTTGGGCTCTCTGATGTAAACAGGAATTCTAAGGTCCTGGGAGGCAGACGGCAAGATGATGCTTTACCACCCAGGCCAAGCAAACAGGCAAAGCGAAGACAGTCACAGCCCGGGCACCAAAAGTGTCATTGAATGCTCTGCTGCACATAAATCACTAGAGCTAAGGCATCGGTGCTCGGAACCCTAGGAACAAAATAGGCAGACAACATTAAGATCCTTTTCTATTTGTGGAAGCCTGATGAACAGAGGCTGGAATGAGCCATGGTGATGCCTATGCTCAGCTCCTTACCAGCCCCCCGGCCCAGGTCCATACACCCCAGATCTCTTAAAGGAGGAGTTTGCTACACACCCTTGAGAATGGATCTGGCGCTCATCTCACAAATATGTGTTATCCTCCTCGTTCTCCTCAGAACAAAACTGCAGCCTTTTATCAGGTCCTCTATGCACTGGGAAAAGGGAAATACACAGACCTTCAGGGATTGTTGGAAATGGGTCAAGCTCACGGGAATTCCGGGTCCATGTTAGACTAGAGGGTCATGGGCAGCATGTGACACATGGAGTTTTATGCTAGTCTCTGTTCTGGTGGTAGGCCCGGGGGGAACCTTAACCAATCTAGTGTCCGAGTTCATTTCTAATTGGGAGAAATACATCAATAAGAGGCGAAATCCCACGTTATCTTATTGATCCATGAAGTAAGAGCTGCAGTTGTAGGAAGGGCCCGGTGGAAACAGGTAACCCTTCATGAGGACGTTTTATTTAAGACTATAAGGTTTGCTCAAGTGATGGATCTCGACCATCAAAGGGATGTGGTGATAAACCGGAGTAGGAAAGAAGGAGATGAGATTTAGGGGATCCCCTGGGTACCTCCCAGTCCTGCCAAGCCCAACGGTAATACAGAAACTAGAAATGTTGTTTAGACAACCCCACCAGGGTCTCAGAGCCCTAGAGAATGAAGGACTGGAATATATCCCCAAGTGAACAACCTGGTCAGCCGAGGTGTTGTCTCAAGGCAGAGGGAAGGGGTCGAACAAGAGGTGAGTCCTGGACAGAAGCCTCTGTCCCCAACATTCTCTCGAGCCTGCTCGTGCTGAAGTCGCCGTCGCCTCCAGGTTGCCGAAGACAATGGTGCCTTCCATGTTTTCATCTTCTTTAGGGCTTCAGCAGTATTTAATTTACTTGGCCTCGCCTCCTTCTTGAAACACACCTCCTCTGCCCTGCTGTGACCCTGTCCTCTTCTAGGTTTTCGACTGTCTCACTGAAAGCTCCGACTCGGTCTCCTGTGTCAGCCCCTCACTCTTTGGTTGACCTGTAACTGTTGGAGAATCCCAGAAATTAGCTACACTTTCTCCCTGTTTGATGCCCCCTTTTCTGAGACTACATTCTTCTTTCTGTGTTGGTGGTCTTCTTGGTTTCGCTCCCATATTGGGGCTCGCTCCTTCGTGGTTCCTCTTCATCTCTGCAGTTTCTTTTTTTTTTTTGAGTTGGAGTCTCACTCAGTCGCCCAGACTGGAGTGCAGTGGCCGCTCCCAGCCACCGCAGCCTCGACCTGCTGGGCTCCGGCGATCCTTCCGCCTCAGTCTTCCAAGTAGCCGGAATTACAGGCACGCGCTACCACGCCCGGCTAATTTTTTTGATTTTATTGTAGAGATGAGGTCTTGCCTGCCCAGGTGGATCTCGAACCCGCGGGCTCAGGTCTCTGCAGTTTCTTATTGGAGGGTCCACAAGCTCAGACCTTGGCCCTTTTCTCTCCTCACAAATAGTCACTCTCTTTTTTTTTTTTTGAGTTGGAGTCTCACTCTGTCTCCCAGACTGGAGTGCAGTGGCCGCTCCCGGCCACCGCAGCCTCGACTTGCTGGGCTCCAGCGATCCTTCCGCCTCAGCCTTCCAAGTAGTTGGAATTACAGGCATGCGCCACCACGCCCGGCTGATTTTTTGATTTATTGTAGAGATGAGGTCTCGCTGCCCAGGCGGGTCTCGAAACCGCAGGCTCAGGCAATCCACTCACCTCAGCCTCCCAAAGGCGTGGGATTACAGGCTGAGCCACCAAGCCCGGCTACATAGTCACTCTCTAGATGGTCGGTGTGGTGGTTTAAATCACCATCTACATGCCAGTGACTCCATATTTACATCTTCCGGCAAGATCTCCCCAGAACTTACAGATTCATCTATCCACTGCCTGTGCAATGTCTGCACATTTGCAAATTCAGCCAGGATCTTTCACCCAAATTCCAGATCCATACATCCAGACGCTCAGTCAGCATCTCTATGTAAAAAGCCTGTATCTCCGATTGGGTATGTCCAAAATCTAACTCCAAATCTCGCTCCAACTTGCCCTGAGAAATGGCAACTCCATCCTTCCAATTCCTCAGGCCACAGATCTTGGCATCACCCATGACTCCACTCTCACTCTCAACCCCAACGTTCAATCTCCCAGGCCATCTCACTGGTCCTCCCTTAGCCATATATCCAGAGCTCCGCATAGGCAACCTTGTTTTAGATGATGTATCGTGTATGGAACAACTTGCTCTAGAAAATTTTGTATAGAAAACGTCTTCTAAAATTCAGAGAAATTATCTTTAGAAAGAAAAACATCTATTTGAAGGCATCTGAGGTCAATCAAGGCAGCAGGTTCGCATAGGATTCCAGTCCTGAGACAGTCCAGTCCCACAAGGAGAGTCAAGGATTTGGCCTGACGTTTTTGCTAGAAGCATTTGCTGATCTGACATAAGATGGCTGAAACTCTAAGGAGATGCGCCGAACTGTTTGCATTACCAAGGGTGGTGGTGGCGAGGGGGCGGGGAACGCTCTAGCAAACACGCTGGGGTATCAGCTTTGGACTAGGAAGGGCTGCAGCCGGGGAAGAACAGACTGTCAAGAGACTAGCCTCCTCCCACCTCTCAAAGAGAGGAAAGAAGGGGAGGGAGGAGGAACAGTGTAAATCTTCCGATGGCTCCAGCTGGTTAGATCCTCCCCCTGCCACCACTACAGAGAAGAGAAGCAGAGAGGACCCTGCTAAGCACTGTTTTCCCTGTGAACACTCCCGATTTGTTAGCAGTAGCCCAGAGGCTGGAATCCTAGAAGGAAGATGGTGGATGGGAAGCTGGGAAGAGAGCATGGCTCTTGGTAATTTCTCAGTGTTGGGGAGACACATTTAAATTTCAGGACCCTCTAGCCGCAAGAGGGCCTGCTAACCACATCTGGCTTTCAATATTTGATTGCATTTTAAAAGGCAAGAATTAAATAAAAACCAAGAGAAAAACAGACAGTAGAAATAAGCCCACAGTGATCCACAGATGTTGAGATTTCAGTCACAGATTCTTAAAGTAACTGTGATTAATATGTTCAGGAAACTTAAGAACAAGAGTGGAATTTTGGCAGAGAACTGGAAACTGTAAAAATAAATCAAAAAGAAATTCTAAAACTTAAAAAATAAACACTCCCATACTAAGCACTTAAAAAGACAAATGCAATAAAAAATGGGCAAAAGGTTTAAACGGGCACTTCACAAATGAGGATGTCCCAATTGGCCCATTACACATGAAAAAAAGTTCATCCTCATTAATCATCAAGGGAATGAAAATTAAGATCATAAGAGGATACTACTACAAACTGACCAGAACAACTACAATTAAAGTCCCGAAACCAAGTGGGGAGAAACCGAGATCATCTTACCCTGTTGGTGGGCATGTAAGACAGCAACCATTTTGAAAGAGTGCTTGATAGCACCTGCTTGAATGGATGTGTATCCCATAACCAAGAAATTCCACTCCTAGGTATGCGCCAGACAGAACTGCACACACAGAAGGCTTTAACAGCATTACTCATAGCAGCCAAAATAAGTCAGCCCCAAAGCCCATCACATGCATAAGTGCATTGTGGTGTACTGGAACAATGTAATTCTATACAGAATTGCATGAGTTCTTGCTATAATTAAAAAAAAAAAATTCATGACGTTGAACAAAAGAAGTCACATGCGGAAAAATATGTATTATAGGATTCCATAAATTCAAAGGCAGGCGAAACCCACTCCATGGCTTTAGAACTCAAGATATCAGTCACCCTCAGAAAGCAGATGGGGGGTTGGGGACAGGAAGGCGTGTTGGAGACCGGGTGGTAGACACAGGGACTCGCCGAGACCCTGATAACTCGTTGAGCTGTGTGCCTCCGGTCTGCACATTATTCTATGTGAATAAATGTTTAGTGGAAAATGTTCATTCAAAGCAACAATAGCATGTATCTTGAATGGACCATTCCTTATCATCGTCATTACTGTCACCCCACCCCAAGCCCATCATCTCCCACCTGGACATCTGCAATGGCCTCCTGGCCTTGTCTCTGACTCCACCTGCCCTCCTGCTGTGACAGCCACAGCAGAGCAACCAGAGCGATGCTTTCCCGTGTCAGATGCTCCGGGGCTAGGTCCTTCCTGCCTCTCTGATCCCATTTCCTGCCACTCCTCCCTTCCCTCCCCACTTCTGCCCTGTCCCTCACCCTTTCCGCTCCTTGAAGGCATCTTCCTATCTCCTGGAACCTTCTGTGTCCTGCTTGTCCCTTGGTGGTAACTTTGTCCCCAAGTCCTCAGCTGGCATCTCCTGGGAACCCTGCCTTGACCTCTCCACTAAACCACACACCCTCCCCCCAGTCATTTTGATTCCCTGTACCACCCTTGTCCTCACTGAGTTTTTCCTTCCTTCCTCCTCCTCCCTGCCTTCCTATCTGCTTACTGGGATGAGACCCGCAGGAGAGCAGACCTTGTCTGCCTTATTACCGCACCATCTCCAGCACCTCCGATGGTGTTTTGCATATATATGAACATCATAATTATGTGTGAAATGAATACAATAAGTTGGGAAACTGCTGCCCACTATTTATCCCTCTCAGAGAGACTTCATTTACATTAGCATATTAATGATTCACAAAAGTCCTATGGTACAAAAGGAAACCTACTTAACTCTCAGGCAGTATTTCCCAACCTTTTCTGAGCACAGGACACTGTTTCTGCATTACACCGATGAATGCCCACTTTAGGTTTCTCAAGGGTTTGCAGCCAAGGGTGCGGAGACCTTCCTGGTGATGGGCTGAGCTTTATACAGGCATTGTCTCCATCACCATGACAACTGGAAAAGTCATTATCCTAATTTTAAATACGAAGAAACTGAGGAGTACCAGGTTGCCGTGGCTCCCTGCGTGGCATAGGAGACACGCGATGAAACTGGGATGTGGCTCCGCCCCTGCCTCGCTCCAAAGCCATGCCCTTGACCCCTCGGTGGGGTAAATTCAATGGACAAGCCAAACACAACCGAGCCTGACTTCCTGCAGCGCCTGGGAGCAGGGCATGAGTGAACCATTGAGAGTGGGCTGATTGCTCAGGCTCCTGGAAGGTAGCGTCTTCTCAGTTTGTGTTTCTGCCACCTTGTGATATGCTCCAAGGCATCGCAAGGGACATCCTTTCAAGCACACATTGGTAGCCACCGAACCACGTTTTAGAGAACTCTCAAGGAAAAGGTAGCAAAATGTACCGAATTCCCAACCTACACAAGAGGGTAATTATTAAACCTGTGGACTGGCTGCAGGAATCAGTTCATGTCATGGAATAGTAGCCATTTCAGAACCTTCTCCATGGCTTGGACTTTTCATTCTTGCAAGGCACCGACTCTCGCTCAACGTCTGCCCCACTGCGCCCATCTAGGGCAGAACAGCCCTGAAAATGCCCGCCCTTCTCGGGGAAAACCCACCTGGCTGTGGACACGTGAGTCCACCCACGCTGATAGTGAAGGCTGTCCTTTTCCTTCCCCTTTTGGGCCTGTTCACCACCTATAAAGAAACAGCAATGAGTGAGCTTTCCTCTGGTTTTACTGTCCTACAGACACCATTGAGTCCAAGATGGTGGGCAGGACAGGTGAAAACCAAAGAAATCCTAACACAGAGGCTCACACTATCCAAGCTCCCCGGTCGATGTCTGAGAAGGCCCCCTACTGCCCTAACCAAGGTTTTCCAGTCATAGCATCGCTGGCATTTGGAACCAGGTAATACCTTGCTGTGGTGGGGATGGGGGAATTGTCAAATTGTCATTATCATGTGGGATTCAGCCTCAGCCCTGGTCCCTACCCATTAGATGTCATGTCCTCCCCCTCTTCAATTTAGGACAACCAGACATATCTCTAGATATTGCCAGATGTCTTCTGGGGAGAAAGATTATCCCCCACTGAGAACCACTCGTCTAGATTAGTGAAAAGTCTAAATCATAGCATGTTTTAAAAGAAATGGAAATGAATTAGTCAAATAGCATGTTGAATCACCAAACTAAGTGGTTTCTCTTGGGTGCTTATTTTGCTTAAAAAAAATCATTTCTTCAATCAGCAAATATCTCTGAGCGTTACACATCATGTTCGTCCCAGCCTATATAAGGGCCCCGCCTTACAGTCTAGCGGAAAAACAAGACAAGACAGATTGGTAATTGGCAAATCAATTATAGATCATATAAATGGAGTCCTCCAGCCCTCAGAAATAGGCTGCTAACTACAAGAAGTTCAACCTCCCTCCTGCAATCTTGTTTGCATTATAAATTTGTTTAGCCAAACCTTCCATTCACTGTATCCCTTCACTCTCTGAATTATCATAAATTTCGGATTAGCGGCATGCATACAAATGAATGTTTGCCAGTTTTCTGGCAAAATAAGCTGTGAAGACAGCCTTCGAGCAGCTGGGAGCTCATCTCATATCCACCGTGGCCCTCCTAGGAGGTCTCTCCTGGCAGACACCGAGAGAGAAGTCGGAATGGCACTTCCGTGGTCTCAAGTTTGAAATTAGGATGGCAGAGGGGCCTGGTATCTCCAGCCAATGTCAACTGCTCTGCTGTCCCTATGGTTTATCCAGGCAGTGTGTCCTACTTTTTAAAGCAATTTCAAAGGAAGTCTGACAGCTTGTGTATTACGAAAGGCCATGTAAGGGATGGGAGTGCTTGTACTTTTCCAATAAAATCTGTTTCTGAGGGGAAAAAAGGGCAATTTAGTTGTGTGGGCTAGGAAAAAAAAAGAAAGAAAGAAAGTAAACTAAGCCAGGCACATTTGAGAAGTAGTTTCAAAAACCATCTCCAAATGGAGCCGGGTCACCCATTAGGAGAGAGGCCCCTCGCTTATGCCACCACCACAGCCATTGGGTTCAGAGACATCAGCCCACCATGAGCTAGTCCTGGGGCCTGTCCCTGTCCCCTGTCACTCTCCCAGCAGACTTGCTTTATCGCAGGGCCCACTCCGGAACTTTCTCCAGCTCCAGGTCAGGCCTGAAAGTATCACATAGCGGTACAGATGAAAATCAGTGTTGTTGGGTGAACTGTGAAGTGTCACAAAGCATCAGAAGATGTGTGTGTCTGTGTACACGTGTCAAAGAGCATTGGAAGGCATGCGTGTCTGCGTACACACCAAGTGTCAAAGAGCTTGTGTAACTGTGCACATGCCATGTGTCACAGAGCATGGGAAATCACGGGTGCCTGTGCACACATGACGTGTCACAGAGCATCAGAAGGCATGCATGTTTTCATATGCCATGTGTCAGAGTGTCTGAAGATGTGTATGCCTGTACACACACCACGTGTCACAGTGTCAGAAGGCATGTTTGTGCACACACTACATGTCACAGCGTCAGAAGGTGTGCATGTCTGCACACGCCATGTGTCACAGAGTATCAGAAGGTGTGTGTGTCTGTGTATGCTCCACATGTCACAGCATTAGAAGGCATGCATGCCTGTGCACACACCATGTGTTAGTGTGTCAGAAGGTGTGTGTATCTGTGCACATGCCACATGTCACAGAGTGCCAGAAGGTGTGTGTAACTATATACGCCATGTGCCACATAGCATTAGAGGGTATACATGCCTGTACACACACCACGTGTCACAGTGTCAGAAGGCATGTGTGTCTGCACAAACCATGTGTCACTGTGTCTGAAGGCATGTGTGTCTGTGTATACACCACGTGTCATAGAGTGTCAGAAGATGTGTGTGCATGAGCACATGCCACATGCCTGTGTACACACCACATGTCACAGAGTATTAGAAGGCATGCATGGCTAAGCACATGCCACGTGTCACAGAGCATCAGAAGGTGTATGCACCTGTGTATACACCATGTGTCACAGAGCATCAGAAGGCATGTGTGTCGGTGTACACACCGCGTATCACAAGGCATGTGTGTATGTGCATATGCCATGTGTGATAGGGCATCAGAAAGCATGTGTGCTTGTGCACATGCCACGTGTCACAGAGCGTTAGAAGGCATGCATGTCTGTGCATACACCACATGTCACAGAGTGTCAGAAAGCGTGTGTACCTACACCACAAGTCTGTGATGTCTGTACCTACACCACAAGTCACAGAATGTCAGAAGGTGTGTTTGTCTGCCCACACCACACGTCACAGAACATCCGAAGACCTGTGTGCTTGTCCACATGCCATGTGTCACAGAGCATTAGAAGGCAAGCACATCTCTGCACACGCCACATGTCACAGAGTGTCAGAAGGCGTGTGTGCCTATGCACATCACATGTCACACAGCATCAGAAGGTGTGCGTGCCTATGCACATGCCACATGCGTGTGTACACACCATATGTCAGCGAGCGCCAGAAGGCGTGAGTGTCTGTGCACATGCCCAGCGTCTTTGTTTCCTACCTTGCTGCTTCTCATAACATGTCCTCGAGATGCCCGGCAGCCAAGGAAACCAACAGCCAAATAGAAGAGATGAGGAGAGGGGGAAGAAGAGACTATTCTGGAGCCCTCGCACCCTGCCTCCAGTGGGGCCCCTTTGGAGATCTCACTCTTCGGGCCTCCTGGGTTACTGTCACATAGCCTCGGCCAGCACAAAGTCCTGCTCCTGGATGGCACGCGGCGGGTGGCAAAACAGAAGTTCCCATCAAGATCCTGCAGAGTAGCCAGGCATGGTAGCACGCGCCTGCAGTTCCAGCTACTCGGAAGGCTGAGGTGGAAGGATCACTGGAGCCCAGCAGGTCGAGGCTGCGGTGGCCGGGAGCGGCCACTGCACTCCAGTCTGGGCGACAGAGCAAAACTCCAACTCAAAAAAAAAAAAACATCTTGCAGAAGACAGGGAATGTGGGAGGCAAAAGTGCCCTCCGTCCTCACGGAGTTTCCCTTGTGAGGCCATCACGCAGGGCGTAGGGGGGAGTGTCAACATCCCCAAGGGGTCCCGGGGGCCGGGGGTCATTATGAAATTGGCCACCTTAAGTCCTTCGATGGCCTTGCAAGCAGGCACGGTGTCATGGGAATGATGGCCACTGCTCGGAGTCGGACACGAGGCTGAGAGCTGCTGCTGGGCCCCGTGTCTCCTAACCAGGCCCTACGTCGCAACCAGGCAGCGTGACGGGGGACCTGGCGTCTTCTCTGGTAACGTCACTTCCTTCCTCTTCACTTGCTCACCGGAGCCCTTTGTGAGTCCCCAGTGGGACACGCAGAGGGCGCGAAGCTTGTTTTTACACCCCACAGCACCATCGGGGTGGATCATTGGACAGCCAGCTGGCTGGTGCTGCCTATGGCCACCGAGCGTGACAGCACGTTTCTCAGACACCGGGAGCACAGGACAACACGGCTCATCCCAGAGCCACCAAGGCCCCCACACGTGCGCTGGGCAGCACTGCTTGTCCAGTGGGGCCAAGTTCACAGCTCAGAGCGGCAGGGAGGTAAAAGGTGAACCCTGATGGGGCCTGGGGCCCGGGCTGGAATCGTTTGAAGTGGGGTGTCCAGGGTCTGACTGGGCCGTGTGCCGTATCATCGTTTAGGATTGGTGGACACCGCCAGCCAAGGGCTCGGACCACATTTTAGTGAAGAGACAGTTGTTTGAGCATTAAGTGGGCTTGCCCAGTTGAGTGATCTGTGGTCCGGAGAACGGGGTTGTCGGCCCAGATGGGCCCGCTATTGCTCAGCCGAAAAGATCTCTGGGTTTCACTGAAGCTAATAATTCAGGGACTTACTCATTTGCAGCCCTGTCTTCCTGGGCGGAATCCTCCTGGCACAGACAGTGAGATCGTGCAGGAGCGGGTACCTTTGTTTCAGTTCTAGATGATTAAGTCAAGGAGCTGTAGCAGTTCAACCGCTTCAGCAATCTTTGGTGACAGATGCTAGTATCAATCCTCGTTTTTCATCTAAAGAAAGTAAGGCCCAGCGAGGTTAGGTAGTTTGCCCAAAGTCACACAGTCAGTAAGTGACAGAGTCAGGATTTGAACCCAAGCCATCTGGCTCCGGAGTCCACGTCCTGCATTGTGCCACCGCTGGTCAAAGGTCCAAAAAGCTACGGGAAGAACAGAAGCCAGAGAAATCTGCAGAGAAAGCTTGTGACGCCGTCCACGAAGCCCGCACCATTTTAACTAAAAGTGGCAGGGTGTCGCTCAGAGAGTCAGGTGACAGGGCGGGGGCTTCTTTCTACACCAGTGCAAGGTGTCCCCATCCCAAGGGTCCCAGGAGAGAGAGAGAAAAGGAGCCCAAGCAAGTCCCACCGAGGCAAGACGCTGCGGCTCGAGATACTCAGAGCATTCAGATCAATAAATCCTGACTTTATTTCAGGTGGGACATGGGGCTCTCAAGCGTGGGGAGCAAAGTGTGGGTGGGGATAGAAGGAACTCCTGTTTGCAGCGGGAGAGGGAGGCGGGGTACATGGAGCAGGGCAAGCATTTCAACCTGATCCAAGAGGCAATGGGGAGTCTCTGAAGGTTCTTGAGCAGGAGAGGCACTTGGTCAGGCAGGCTGAGACTCACAACATCAGAAGAGCAAAGAAGTGAATGCGTTCTGAAATAGCTGATGGATCTGATTTCTGTGACTTGCAAAGCTCTGTTTCATTGTGAGGCAGCGCATCTTTGGTAAATGATTAGAAATATAGGACTAACTCAGACCCACTGGCACAATAGTCAGAAACGCTCCCTCTGCCCTACTCACCCTGCTATGGTCCGAGTAACGCTAGGTTGCTCTTCTTTGATACCGAAATCAAAGAGGCAGGGGACTGGTAGAAAGAAGTTTATTTCTGAATTTGAATCCAGGGAGCAGAGCTGGGCTCAAGGTCTTTCTTAAATGGTTCTGCTTGCCCTCCAGGCTTTTAGAGTTCACTTTTATTTTTATTTATTTATTTATTTATTTATTGAGTTGGAGTCTCACTCTGTCGCCCAGACTGGAGTGCAGTGGCCGCTCCTGGCCACCGCAGCCTCGACCTGCTGGGCTCCGGCGATCCTTCCGCCTCAGCCTTCCGAGTAGCCTGAATTACAGGCACGCACTACCATGCCCGGCTGATTTTTTGATTTACTGTAGAGATGAGGTCTCGCCAAGTTGCCCAGGTGGGTCTTGAACCCGCGGGCTCAGGCAATCCACTCACCTCAGCCTCCCAAAGGCGCGGGATTATAGGCTGAGCCACCGAGCCCGGCTTACAGTTCACTTTTCTAAATCCAGAGGCGTTAGTACCTATACATTAGCCACACGTTCCATAGAGCACTGTACAAAACTTGAGTTTCGATAGTGACATGTTTCTGTCCAGACCTCCTAGTGCTCTGTATCAGAAGTATCTCAGAGCTTTCATCAGGAGGACCCAGTAGAAGCGTTAATCAAGCTTGCCATAGAATAAAGGGGGTTTACAAGGCCTGAGACATCATCCGTTATGCAAAAGTTATACTAATTACAAAACTTACGTTTACATGGATGCAGAAGCCCTACAAATCACAAGGCTGACGATTACATTGACACTGTATGATTCAAACTTACGACCACTCAGGAAAAGGGAGTAAATGGGGGTTTGCATTTTTCAGTTGATTGGGCGTCGTCTAAGGTCTACAGCAAAGTCAAGGGTCCCCTGAAGCGACTTACTGGGAATGCATGGAGACAAGGGAACTCTCAGGAATGTGTTCAGGAATGTGTAGGAGTGCTCGAACCCCTGCCCCGCCCTTTCCTAGGGGCTGTGGCCATATGCATGGACATCAGTGGATCTCTGTATCAACCCTTCCACATGGGAGCACACTCATCCCCAACCTCCCTGGGAGGAAGAATCACTGAGCTCGGGGCTCCATCATCAGATGCAACCTCGTGCCAGCGCGTTCCAGGAAGGCGACCTCTGCCATACGTGAAATCGATTCCTCTCTATATTCAAAAGCTCTTAACTGCAAGAGGAACCATCTGTCTTCGTTTATGGCTGCGGGAGGCGGAAGGGAAGCTGCCATATTAAATAACCCTGCGGCGAGGCCGTGAAGGTCATTACCGTGCGGCACATCACCTTCCTGGGCCGAACTGGCAGCAGCTGACACAGTCACAGAGCGGACAGAGCCACGGAGCCCTCCCAAAGGCCAGCCCCTCGCGGTGGCTGAGTGAGATGGTGGAGCCAGACAGGATGCCGGGGCTGGCCTGGGGTGGTGTTATGGGATGACTTGTGTCCCCCCCCAAATCCATAGGTTGAAGCCCTAAACCCCAAGGTGCGTTTGGAGACAGGACAGAGCTGATCAAGTGGGAATGAGGCCATGAGGATCGTCCCTCACCCAAGGAAGCTGGCGTCCTCCTCGGAAGAGGAGATGAGGGCACAGGTGCACGGAAGGATGGCCACGTGAGGACACAGGGAGAAGGAACCACGGGGAGAGCCTCCGAGGAAATCCACCCTGCTGACCCCTTGACCTTGGGCTTCCAGACTTCAGAACCATGTGACCATCCATCTCTGTAGTTTAAGCCGCCTGGCCTGTGGCACTTTGCCAAAGCAGTCCCAGCCAACGAATGCAAATGGTTTACGCATAAATCCGCATTCCACATCTACGCAGTTAAGGTCCATGGAAGGTCACACAGTGGGTTGCGAATCAGCTACTCACAGCAGGGACCAAAAAATTAATAAAGCCCGGTATGCTCAAAAATTAATTATTCAAAAGGGGCGCAGTACTTGATGAGACTTTGCATAAGTTGGAATCCCTCAGAAAGACTGATGCCAGCACTCAGGAAGTGTTAGGATGTCACCCTCCCTGTGGGTTCCAGCACGTCCCTGCGGGGGTCTGAGTGGGGTTCTCATAGGATGGCGTTCTCCATCGAGAGAATGAGGGCAGAAGCGAAACTCCCAGCTTGGAGGAAAATCCTAAGCGAGGAGTAGCTCCTCTGATCCGCTTTGTGTTCTTTCTAATAAATCAACTGGCTGTGTTCGAGCTGGCGATCCAGGCATTCGTGGATAATTGAGTGTTTTGTCTCGGTCAACCGGCTCTTCAAAACCCCACTCCCATCGGAAGCGTGAGTTGCTGAGTCGCCATGTCCCGGCCTGCTCCACGTAAACCGACCGGAGACTAGGCACAGTGCTCCCCGCTCACTCTGCCCTCCTGCCCCCAGAAGTCACGTGGCTTCCTGCAACCCAGTTCATCCACCTTTGCTGTGTGTTGCTGTCAGGGGTCTTCACTGTCTTAGAGGCCTGGTGGGCGGGAAAGGGCCGGGGAAGGGGGAGGGGAAGCCCCAGGAGTCAGGAGACACTCTCCTTGCCTGGGTACAGAAATGAGTCATGGGTTGATGGCTAACTTTCGGGGCTCATGAGGGGGGCGTTGACTCATCCCAGGGGGGCAGAGACAGAAACCTTGACCAGGAGAGCCGGCACCTGACCCTAATTTCCCAGGGAGGATAAGGCTCTGCAAAGCCCTTCAAGGGACGGTCCTGTTTGTAACTACTCAGCAGTTTCTTCCTAAAAGCCACCCATTTCCACCTGTCATCATCAGCAAGGACTTGATGGGAGCCAAGCCAGGTGGTATCCTCTCTAGCAGGGGTCTTGGGCAGCCATGCTGCTTTTGTGAGAAGAAAGATTCACCCATGCTCACCGGAAGCGAGAGGGAGTCGGGAAAAGATGCACCTCGGTGTGACTTTGTCACACCCTCCGACGTGGCGCGTGGTCACCTGCCTGCCTGGGGGCAGCAGGCCCACCTGTGGATGGGAAGCAGTGGCCTCATTGGGATTGGGTTTGTGGGGAACTCACATGCTCTTTGAGGTCCCTGTCACTCCCCCATCTGGATTCTCTCCCTGGAATGGATTTGCATTCCATTAGCCCTCTCCTTGCCAGCATTGAAGTGTCCTGGGGGAAGAGGCTTGGAAAGACAGGGGAGCCCCAGGACAAACATCCAAGCTAGAAACCCTAAGGTTATGGCAACAATTGGCGTGGTTTGAAAGTTTCCCATGTTGACTGGGTGCGGTGGCTCATACCTATAATCCTAGCACTTTGGAGGCCAAGGTGGAAGATTCCCTTGAAGCCAGGAGTTTGAGACCAGCCTGGGCAACATAGTGAGACCCTATTTCTTACAGAAAAATTTAAAAATATTATTCAGGCTTGGAGGCACACCTGTAGTCCCAGCTACTCATGAGGCTGAGGTGGGTGGACCCCTTGAGCCCCAGAGTTCCAGGCTGCAGTGAATTATGATCGTGCCATTGCACTCCAGCCTGGATGACAGAGCAAGACCTTGTCTCTTAAAAAATAATTACTCAGGTGTGGTGGTGTGTGCCTGTAGTCCTAACTATTCAGGAGGCTGAGGCAGAAGGATCGCTTGATCCCAGGAGTTCAAGGCTGATGTGAGCTATGGTCACACCATTGTACGGCAGCCTGGGTGACAGAGTGAAACCCTGTCTCTAAAAAATAAAAACATACATTCCCCAGGTGCGTCTAACATGCAGAGAACAAGCATCTCAACCTAAACCCTCGATAGCCCGATTTTCTCATTCCTTGGCCACCCGGGAAGGAAGAGAGGGACGCCCCGGTCTCTTGGCTCTGCTGTGAATGGCACGTCTCCATTGTGAGGCCCACCAAAGGATGGAGGGCAAGGGAGAAGAACGTGGCATTTGCTGCATGCTTGTCTGTGTCAGGCCCTTGGCAGGACACTTTATGTGTTTTCCTGCATTTAGTTCCCTCAGTGGTACTTGGGGGCAAACCTGGATTTCTCAATGTGGAGAAGGATTAAAGATGGCCCTGAAGGTTCTTTGCCAACTCTCCCATGGGGAGGTGGAATCCTGGCCCCTCAGCATGAATCTAGGTAGGCTCTGGGACTGTCCAGTAGATGACACCCAGAGTGATTCAGCGCCATCATGCCCGTTTCAAGGCCCAAACTGAAGAAGCCAGAGTGCCCTTGCAGCCATGTCAAAGCATTGACTGACTCAGGATGCAGTCAACACCTGAATGTGACTGGGAGAGATTCCAAATGAAAACCGCACCGCTGAGCACAGCCCACTTGCTAGCCTACAAGAGGCCAGTTGAATTGCTATCAAGCCACTAACTATGGGGGAGTTCTCCACACAGAAAGGGAGACTGAGGATATGCATGCATCCTGGCTTTACTAACAAAGAAATGGAGGCTGCAAAGGATTAACTTCTCTGAGGCCACGAGGTTATGAAAAGTTTACGTTGCCATAGAAACTGGAACTTGCTAGATTTCAAGACAACTTCTTTCCCCAAGCTGCAACCCCATCAGATACAGTAACCACATTAAGTGTTAGAATTTACTGCTCCATCTGAATCAGAAAGAGGGCTTTAAACGGCTTCCTAACCAGTGCTGTTTGTCCAACTCCCACCAGGACCCCCAAACCTCTTGCCTCTTCATCTACACCTGTGTATCCGGAGATTGTCTCCACCCCGTCTACTGGAGGACAGCACCATCAGCCCCTTCTAAAACGTGGAGCTGCCTGCAGACTGGGGCCCCGACGGCCCGTGCATCTGCAGAGCCCCCTTGACGAGGACTATCTATCAAGCTGCCACCCGGGTCTGCTGCCTGCTGCTCCTACAAGCATCTTCTCTCAGAAATGCCATTACACTCTAATGAGCCGCTCAGAAGCATCAACTTTTCAGCCTGCCCAGCTGCTGCGAGGGCCTTTATGGCTTCACTGCAAAGATGAAAACTCCCAGAAAATTCCTGAAACTGATCTTAAGCTGCGCTTTGCCAGGAGGCAATCTGGCTTTCTGTTATCAGCTGATTAAACTCCGAAGGTCACTTAAACAAGGAGAGCCCTTCCTCGGTCTGCGTACAGCTGATGATCTGGGAAATAGTCATGCTCTAAAGTATATTCTGCTCACTTCTATTAAGCACCTGCTGTGCAGGCAAGACCACCACACTGTCTCTGGGTGTGAAAACAGGGCGCCCAATGTCACATAACAAACTGTAAACACATTTCCCCACGTGCAGCATGGTGCATTATTAACATATGGTTAAATACACTTGCGTGATTGTAGAAAAATGAGTTCTATCCACAGTGAAATTATTTTATCATCATGTGCATATATTAGAAGATTAAGTGGTCAAATAACCAAATACAGCAATAATAATGTGCTAGGTGCTTCCACATAATTTTGCTTATGATATGTTGATTAAACTCCAGTTCATTATTCCAGACAATATTGACCTACTTTGCTCTATTTAATATCATCCGAACACGCTTCCATACGTTCGCATAGCCATCCAAACCATCCCACGATGAGCTAGGAGGCTCTAGCATGAAACAACGACTTCCTGGCCAAGGGTCCCCGGGGCCAGAAACAGGAATGCCAACTTGCCAACAGCAAAATCAGATCTCCATCCTAACCCACAACTGCGAGCGCCTGAGGCCTCCTCAGCTCTGGGTTCTAATTCTGGGAGGTCGGGAACAGCCGGGCTGGAAAGTGTTTTGCAAGAAAACCCTGCAGGTAGGAGTGCCTTCCTCTGCCCCTGGCCCAGCCCTTCTCTTGCTGCCTTGCTCTGGAGATCAGACAAAGGCCAGCAGAGTTGCTGTGGTGGCCACCCGTCAAGACCTGGGACGACTCCCGCCAGCATCCTTGAATGTGGCTCAACGTCATTTCCCCTTGAGCTCATCCAGGCAGCTCCTTCCTCCCAGATTCACTTGGTCCCTCCACCCTCCTCCGGGCTCACCTTCCACCTGTCTTCCCTGCCTGCATCTGAAAACCCAGCTTGAACACCACCTACCCAACGAAGGGCTTTCTGTGTGCCTCTGTGGCCTGTCCCTCCCTTGTGGTACTGTCCCAGTAGATTGTTCGGTTGTCCCAACAAGACTTTGGGCACACTTGCTTTGCTGTGGTGCCCCTCTGTCCAGCACAGGGCCTGGCACTCTGGCAACATCCCATAAATATTGTGAATAAAGGGAATTCAGGACACAAACTCCGGTGACTTAGGACCTGAATGAGTCTTTGGTTGAGCCCAATGCCACGCCTTCAAGCGGCGAAAATCTAAGCCCTTGACGATGGTCTATCTCAGACCGTAAGTTTTGACAAGAACTGGTGACACCATGAAGCATGCCACCTACTGCAAGGGAAAAGATCTCACAGATGGGTCAGAAGTCATTTTTACGTTCGTTAGAGGGCCAGATATTTGACGATGCCATCCTGTCCTGTCTAAACAAAACAAAGCTCCTAACCCAGTGTCAAGTTATTCATTCATTCATTCATTTGATGAATATGCATTTAGGATTAGCAGTGTGCGAAGTGATTCATGACAGATGTTGGAAAACAAAGATTCTTAAAGATGCAGGTGAAGAAACTCCCCAGCCAATGAGAACAAGGGCTTGAGCGAGTGAGTTGGACCCAGGGCCAACATGCTGTGGTGAGAGGGTGACCAGGCAGAGGTGCAAGCTATGAGTGCTGAGATGGGCTGTGCAGGGGTCCACCCTGACCATCCCTCCAGGTGGCATGCACTAGCAGGTCACAGGAAACGTGCTCATGCAGGCTCGGAACCCTAAGGCTCTCTGGGAACCCCTCACATCCCTCAAGTTCACAGGCACCACTCTAAGCAGCCGTAGATAGAGTCAGAGGGAGGGAGTGTTTCACCCTGCAGGTCCTGTTTGTTTCCCACTAGAATGAGGGGCACGGATTAAGCCACTAGCCAAGAGTTCTTCCAGCTCTGACCTCTTACACAGGGAAGCTTCGAGGTGGCAGCTCCTTTGTCTTCACACAGGAGAGTCATTTTGCTTAGTCTGAGCCACAGGCGGTCTCCTCACTAGCACAATTGCATCACTCCTCATGGACCCCTGAGAAGCAAGAGGTGGGTGGCAGGTAGTCCAAAGTGGTGCCATGTGGCCGTGACTTGACCCAGGTCAAACTTTGACTGACTGAGGCTTGTCCCCAGCTTGTGGCCCTGTAGCCTCTGCCCCAAAGGAGTTGGTCTCCACCACAAGCCGTGCCGGTGGGCGGCTTGATCTGTTCAGGCCAAGGGAATAGAGCCGGTCCTGATTCTTGAATTCTGCTTGCCAGATGGAAGGTGGAGAAAGAGCAGAGGAGATTTTCCAAGCAAGCATTTCCGTCCCATGCTGGAATTTTCCTGGTTTGGGTTGTGTCCTCACGAGAGTTCATGAATGTTTCTGAAGAGAAAAAAAGGAAAGGTCAGTGTGTGTTAGGGTGTCCCTGAGTATTTGCAAGACACACGAGCTGAGTGAAGTCTCAGGTGTGTGTCCGCCTTTTCCTTGAAGTCCAGGTTGCGAAACCGCTTCCGGTCAACGGGAGGCTCAGTCAATCCTTGGAGAGCTGGACAGAGACGGGACCCAAGAGCAGCCCCAGGGCTCCGGGCCACTGAGGCTCTACACCAGGGGCGCTCAATGTTTTTGGCCTCTGGACCTCTTTATTTAAAAAAATATTGAGGAACCCAAGAGCTTCTATTTATAGCTGTTCCTGTTTATCATATTAGGAATTAAAACTGAGACATTTAAAAAATATTTATTATTTTATTAAAAATAATGTCTAATACATATTAACATGAGTAAAATGTTTATTAAAAACAACTATATTTTATAAAACAGAAAAGTTAGTAACAAGAGTCTCATTATTTCAGAAATTTTGGCAAATTTCTTGACTCTCAGGTTTAATGAGAGACAGATGAAGCTTCTCTATCCAATCAACTGTGAAACTAAGTGTCACGTTGCTTCTGGAAAACTCCCCTGGACACCCCTGGGAGGATGAGTATGAAGAGAGCAGATCACATCTGAGTGTCTGTGTGAACGTTGTTTTGACCTTGGAGATCCCCAGAAGGGTCGAGGGAACGCCCAGGAGTCCTCGGGCCATGTTCTGGGAATCAGGACTCTGTGTCATCTTCACTTAGAAACCTCCAGCTCTGGAAAGGTGCAATGCTTCAGGTCCCCGAGGTTAGCTCCTTTCCCATCACTTGTGTGACCTTGGGTGAGTCATCTAACTCCTTGGTCACACCTGCCTCCTCATCTCTAAAGCGGGCCCCATCACGCCTATGTTGGGCTGTGGTGAGGATTCGATGTCACAGGGCCCAGCACAAGGCTGATCCCGTCTTCCAGAGACACTTCCTCCATGGGCCGGGATCTCAGTCATAGCCCCGACCTCTCCCTGTCCCCTGGTTCTTTTCTCTTCCCCAGGAAAGTGAGTGATCGATCTCACTGGTACATTTGGGGAGATAAAACTGCAAGTGTTTCTGAAAGAGCACGTGCTGGCTAGTCCTCCAGGGTCTACCATAGGGGTCCTGAGTTGCGTGAGCGATTCCACCTGACACGGTCAGTTCCAAGGCTATCAGAGAAAGTCAGAGTTGCGTCACCTAAACTGACCTCTGCCAGTGATGCGCTCAAATTGCATCCTCCAATGGCTTATTTTCCTTTGCTTTATTTCTCTATTTGGTCAGAACCCCAGGGTGGGGAAGCAGGATGGGTCGAGTCATACAGTGTACCCAGAGATTCCAACCACCATTATTACGATGATTACCCTCCTTCACGCTGCCAGAGCCATTTGACTTTGTAAAAATAGTTCTCGTAGCTACTGAGAGGCAGGTACACACACCCCACCTCTCCAAGGTCTGCAGAACAGATCTCTAAGTCCATTTCAAGCCGTATAAAAATACAATACTTGAAAATGCTTTCATAATCTAGGCTTCATCAATTGGATTTGGGAGTAAGGGATTCATTGAAATTCGGAGTTTATTTTTGGATGGGAAAATGAATGTCAGTTCATTATTTCACCAAGCAGCAAAGTCTACTCTATCTAGGAAAAAAAAACTCTCTTTTGTGAACGAGAAATTTGAGGTCAGTCGTTTAATTCCCGGTAACTCTCTAATTCATCCTGTGTGGCCATGTATTCATTTGAGGCTCATGGGTGTTTTGCTGATAACACAAACAAAGGGAGAACAACTGCCAGGTGTGGCCGAGTGTCACACCCAGAACCAAGGCCAGCCTTGTCCATTCCCAGGAACCTCCATGCTGGACCGGAACCCAACTATCCCCATCCAGACACTGAGCACCAGGGCTTCAGAGACCTCCCTCTGGACCACAGCTTTTAGAAATGATACTTCATCCAACAGTGTTAGGCAATGTGAAGTGTTCTTAGTGACAAAAGTCAATGGCCATGGACCGGAAGTGAGGCCTCTGAAGCCCTGGTGCTTGGCACCAGTGCGAGAAATTGTTAGAAGAAGGATTTTTAAACTTTATGGCTTCAAGACCCCATAAATTATTTTTTTAAAAGTCACCAAGGACCTCATTTTTGCTTGTGTTTTATAGCTAGTGATATTCACCATATTAGCAATTAGAATAACAATTTAAAAATATTTATGACTCACTTTTAAATAACAATAATAGCCTTGTTTTATGTTACATTTATTTTTAATAAAAAAAAACTTTACAGCATTAAATACAATGTACAAATAAAAATTTTTAAAAAAACCCATAAAAGTCACAGAGGTCTGTGAGGGTCTTCATCCAGGCCATTCGCTCCCTGGGGTGAAATTCTTGGACCCGAGCACCCCTGGGGGCCGCTCAGTCATTGCTTCGAAGCTGCGTCAACGTCTGCAGAGGCCACTGGGGTGCCAGCTGGGCCCCGGAGGCCGGAGCACCCTCATTAGTAGCTAGCACCAGAACCTTTGCTGGGCTTAAATAATTAGAGGCACTTAATGAAATGCAGCCAATTAGCTTCCAGTTCATGACCAGGAAATCATCTCGCCATGTGGGGCACACTTTGCTTCGGGGTGGGGGGTGGGGGAACACGAGCGTGACTCAAAGCCCAGGATGCAGGAAACATCGCCCTGCTGGACACACCTGAGCCCCTGGGTACCTTAATACGACCTCTTCAACGTCACTAAACGTAAACCAGCCTGGGGCTGCCTGACAGTCCCAGCCCTCAGAGAGCACCCTTCATTCTGGAGCACGTTGTTCCAGAAGACGTTTCGGGTAGGACTCTTAACCGAGCTCACCGGGCAGGAGGGAGCCACGGTGTGCCCGGTTTGGTCTCCAGCCCACGGTGGATGAGGAAGGAAGTCGGTGGTGATGTTCCCTTGGACAATGTGCACCACAAGTTCCTAAAGACTTGAGAGGTGGGGGCGGGGGTGACCCTCATGGGGACCAAGATGCTGCCTTCCTGGCTTCCATTTTCCTGGCCGGCCCTTTCTACCTGCTTTCCCCACAAGCCTCCTGGCCGAGGACTGGTTCCCAAGAGTCTTGCTCTCACCTGGTCAGTCCAGATGACAGTAAGTGTGGCGCTTGCCTGTTAGGGGCATTCACAAGTTGCCTCATGATCCCTGGTGATATCAAGTCCAGTCGTGCTCCTGGGTGATCCTTATGGCATTAAGATGGGCCGGAGAGGTTTGGGCCTCAGTGCCCAGGCTCAGTTCCTTCTGGTCTCAGTCTGTAGGGTCGGTCACGGCAGCAGGAAGCCATGCAGCAGTTGGACCTTTCCCCAGAATGCCAGCTCTCCCTCTGCCTCGCTTTAGAACAAGAAGGGAGTTGCGCCAGGCACATCCTCTCCCGTAAGGAGCCCCCGACTCCGGTCCCAGCCTAGCGTGGCCTGCGTCCATATAACAGGCATGAGTCAGTGATTGCTGTAGGTGAGGGGAGTGGAGACATGAAAAAGTCACGGTCCTTCTCAAGAAAAGAGCAGGTGGGTCAAAAAAGGTGCCCAAATAGTTCTGATACAAGGAAGCCAACTATATGTGTCATGAAGAGAAGGAGGTGTTGGGTTCTCTAGAGGGAAGGAGGATTACAGAGAGTGGAGTTTCAGGGAAGGCTTCATGGAGGAGGTGCCACTTGTGAAAGTCGTTGAATGACTTCAGTTGGGATAGATGAGCAAAGATGGAAGAACGAAAGACAGGGGCATAGAGAACAAACATATCCATGGAGGAGCCAGAGTGACGGAAATCAAGTGCCAGAGGCACAGGAGGTGAAGCTGGCACCCCTTGTGGCTGATCGAATATGCAAGGCGAGTACGCGGGAAGAGACTCGGGAGACACCCACGTCTTTGGCCTGGACAGCAGGGTGAAGGGCGCAGTGTGCTCCTTAAGTAGGGTTGGGGCACATTTAGCTTGGGAAGCAGCTGGGGATGCAAGGAGAGATGATTATCCCAAAGTTTTAGAAACATACGAGAATGGGTGGATGACAGTCCAAGATGTGGGAGTCACGGGCATATCACTGATAACGAAATGAAAAATAAATCTCAGAGGTGAGGGAGGTGGGTCGCCTAGATGTAGTGCTTGCATAAAGAGACCCAGCAGCTAAATGCCGGTGGCACGGGCGGGGCTGAGACGGCCAATGAGGGTGACCAGAGAGAGCAAAGGTTGGCGTGGTGGTGGACTAGCCTCTGTCTTCTCTGCCAGACTTCTCATTACAGTGTCAAGCGCTCACCTGTTTTTGCTCAGTTCTCTGTCCTCAGTCCCCATCACGGTGCCTGGGACACAGAAGTTACCAGCAAATATTTACAGTTGACGGCAGGAGGGAGAGGAAGCGTGGAGTCATGGTGGGGATGCCCCAACACTGTGAAGCAGCCAGAAGGCCAGGGGTTTGGATCAAAGCCAGTCCTCATGGCCTTTCCAAGGTTTGACATTTCCCTTCTCAGGGCCTCCTCCAAGGAAGCAGGTGTGTGGACACCCGGGGGTGAACTCTGCTTCGAGAAGGAGACAGTCCTGAGATTGCCATCATGGCCCACTCAGGAACTTCACCACGCTGTGAACGACCGTGGCGGGAGGAGGAGAAGCCACCAACCCTGCCCCTATGAAGCAGACCCATTGCTCACCCCAGGGCTCTCCTCAGCCTGAGATAAAGTCTAATATTCCACATGCTCACATTTTTCTTTCTTTGTTCTCAGGTGACATTTCCTACTAAAAATGCAAATTCCCACATTATAGTTCACTTTTTTAGCCTATTATTATTACACCATCATATGAATATAGAGCTGAGAAGAACAAAAAAGACCAGAGAGAGACCCAGGAGGGAACTGGGTTCCTCACGGACAGAAGAAGGGTAAGAAAAATCAAACCCCAAGCTAGCATAGCACAGAGGCACAGCCTCCAACTCACAAACTTTGCCTGAGGATTTGGGCAGAAAAATTCATCTGGAGGGCTTGGGATGTTAGCTACATACAGTTTGAGTTGATGGTGTCTCACTTTCAAGGCTGGGCTCAAGGGTTACCATGTTGAATGCCCTGGCAGAGGTTGCCCGATACAGTCGAGAGTCTTGTTTGGATTTTTCTGAGCTCTAAACAATAATTGATTCCCCAGATACCTAGCAGAATCTGACCACACACAGTGAAATTATTTCTTGGTCATAAACTGAGAAGTTAATTGGCTTCATTTCTTTAAATAGATTCAATTATTTGAGCAACAATGAATCTTCCAGAGGTACTTACAAGTCAGGGATGCCTTAGGAGAGGAAGGTTGAATGCATGCTACCCAAAGGCCTTTGCAAACTGCCAGCAAGGAGCTTGCAGATTGGGAAGGGATTTATTTGTGCTTATAAAATATAAAAACTGCCCTCGGTGGCATGATTAGATTGGATGCAACCAGCTGATTAAAAATTAACACAGCCAAGGAATGATGCTCGTAGCTGCAATGGCAGTTAGGACTGTGGCAAACTGGAGGAAATTCTAAGCCGCCCCCTCCTGAGCCTCCCAGGGAACGCAGCTGAACTCCATCCTGGACCCTCTTGGCGCCCACTTGCTGCTGGATAGCATCCTTCCCCTGCAACAGGGCTCACTCTTGGGATCCCAATGAAAAGGTTGATTCTTAAAGCTCATGGAGGAACACCAGAGTCATGACCAGATCCATCCCTGGACGCAAGGCTTTCTCTACGTACTAGACATCTGAAGGTTTGGTTCAAACACCTCTTCCCACCGTGTTCTTTCTCCCCTGTGGCTTTGGCCCAACTCTGAATGCTAATCAGCCCCAGTGAGATTGCAGACAATAAAGTGTCTGCAATTAGCTGAGAATCTGACCCAACCTCCTGCCCTCTTTCTTAATAAAAGTTGCTTCCAACTGCCCTGACCCTGTGACCCAGGCATGTTATGACCTCATACCCCTCCTCCAGAATATGTGAATTACCTTCTGAAAGAACATGCTCAGAAGCAGAGTCAAATCATTAACCTTGACCCTGTGTTTCACTAAAGCAAAGAGATTTGAAACCGCAGGGCGAGGGGGTTAATTAGGAGCTGATATCTCTATCTCTTTCTTAAAACAAATGAAGACAAGAGGTGAGATCAGGGGCTCATGGTCACATGCTAACTTCACAGGATGGCAGGGCACTGGAGGCGAAGGAGTGATCCAGCTTGAAGACTGGATTTTTCTCTAATGAAACCGGGAGGAGAAAGACAGGAACCCCGCCATCGGGTCCTGGAGGAGGCTCACTGGGAGGAGAAGGAAGAAGGGGGTGGAATCAACTTTCAGGGAAGGGTGTTTGCTGCTCCCAGACAGCTGTGGAGCTGTCAAGAGGACACAGTGCTGAAAGCATTTGGGTGAAATGTGACACCAGGTGCTTCCTCAATAACAGTTCAATCCACACCTGTTCATTCTCCAGAGCCCAGAGTGGGCCATGTTGAAGAGCGGGTAGTTGGAGACTACATATTAAACATCTTTCTGAGAAAAGGACAAAGGTCCCCTTTGACTTTTTACCCTGAATACTGTGAATCACTGTGTAGACGCCAGCTGCTTGTGCTAGCATATAGCCTGTCTAGGTTGCGACGTGTGGAGAGAGCGCCGGGAGACATCTTGCAAGATGACACATTTGCTGATTTTTAAATGAACTAAAGGGATAGGAAAACCGTCAATACTTTATTTTCCCACCAGAGAGAGCCCCCCACCCCCGCCTGAGTGTGACACGCTGTTGCCACAGCTGTGTGTGAAAGCTTCGTCTTCTTTCTGCTTCACCCAGGATCATGGAGTTTCTGTCCCCAAATGATGTCAGGATGACACTGTCGTTTCACCATTCATGCAGTGTGTCTATGCACTCTTTGACTCTGCAGAAAAAAAAAAAACATCTGAAATTAAGAGCACAAAAACTAGTGTAAACATGGAATTAATTAAATCTATCTATGCTTAAGTCTTTTCAGAATTAACTTGTGAAATATTTGCCAGTTAAATTATTAGCATGTTACTCTGAGGATAATGAGTCAGGTTAGGGTTACTTAATTACTGGCAGAATTACAGTATTTACAGTCAAATCTTTTCTGCAGCTCTATTCCCACATGTGATAAGTAACTGAAAAGTCTTCAAGTCTACCCCCTCCCAACATTTTATTTGGATGATGACTCTCACCTGAAGGAATGAAATTCGTTTAAAAAACGGAGGCACTGGCTCTTGGTTGATGGGTGTCACCAGAACCCATATCTGTATTGGTGGAGAAGTCACTCACAAACGTGACTTGGGCACCTCCCCATGTGTGCAATAACTGAGAAGGGTCGGGTGGAGTCTTGAAAACCCAGCCCTGTACTTTCTATGACCATCCCAGTTCACTGTGCAACTATCAGGGCCCCATTGCGAACTGGACCCTCGTGACAGAGAGTGCAACTGACCTTGGAGTCCTTGCTGGATCGTGCAAAAACACCCGGTCCATCATTCACCACTGGGTGGGCAGAGATAGCCACGCCTCTCGTGGGTCACTGCCAAGCAGGGAATGTTCCTCCAACTATTTCCCAAACGCGTTCTGCTTTCCTGCAGAAAATCCAGCCAGACTTTAGAGCGGTGTGCCTGGAGCAAGGGCCTGCATGTGGCAAGGGATCAAAGAGCCTTTATGAGTCGCACACGCAGCCCCGTCCACTGGCCTCTCTGAGAATGCTCTTTCTGGGACGGATTGCCAATAGCTGACCTTTATCTAATGACAGGACAAGACGAAAACTGCTATCAGCAGCAGGGACGACACCAAGGAGGGCCAAAGGCTCTGAGGTGACCCCTGAGCATGGAGCTGGGCTGCTGACTTCTTGGAAGGAGCAGCTGCTGGAGGCAGCCCTGGGAAGGGCTAAAGAGAGCAAAATGTCACCGATTTCCCTACGTGTCAATGCCTTGAGCCTTGGGACACATCCAGCTAGAGACTATAACAAGAACAAAACCATGGGGTCCACACTCAGGGCTTCCGGACTCAAAGAAAGTCATTCTCAGCCCATGCTGTCTCTTAACAGTAGGAGAGAAAGGTTTCTCAGGACAGAGGGAATCCGTCCTGCTGGAGACATTGAGTCGAGGAAGCCTGGCATGTTGAAGTTCTACTGGGAGATCGGTGTCTTGGGTTCCCTTTCTGGGTGCCCTGGGGGCAACAGAGATGCTCTCAAGACTGGAACGGTCCATCTCGGACTGCTGGACCCGAAGGTTTGTGCAGGTTTTCCCTTCCAGTGACCACCGGGCGCTATGCATGGACCATTCCCCTCCAGGGAAGCTTTTTCCTCTGTTGGAATGGCTCATGTGCAGCCTTCCGGAGAAGTCCTTGGCACCATGCAGAGAATTCTCTGGTTATAGTAGGAGTGAGTGACCTCCTGGCCCCTCAGCACACGAAGGGACTCTGTGAGAGCAAAGGTAGGGACAAAAGATGCCAGAGCCTACGGAACACCTGGATGAGCCCCCCAAAGTGGGTAAAGCCCCCCCTTTTCTTCTCTCCTGTCGTGGATCTCATGGAGAGCTATCATGAGCTCTCCCAGGTCTTCCCCACCGGTTCGGGGATGGGGCCAGAGCCACTACCAGGGCACTGACTGTGCCAGGTATCTGCCTGACGGAAGGACCTGTTCACCTTTGGGGTCACTGTCTCCATCTCCACCAGCCTCCCTGGGATGCCCCAAGTTCCCTAAGACAAGGTGGAGGAGACACAAATCTCTGAGACAGGAAGACAGCAAATAAAGGGGATAAAGAAGCTGACTAAACCCCCATTGCCCTGAGAGATAGGCCGGGAGGGGGGTCTCAGATGTAACTCAGTGCTGAGATTGGACACACGGCTGACTTGCTTCAGGAAGGTCTGTAGGTCTACATGCTCAGAAACAAGGAAGGCAATTTCATGCTTCAGGAACATGTGACGGTCTTGGGGTCAGGAAGGGACGCCTTCCCTGGGGGTGGGCACAGCCGCTCTGCAGGGGACACACATGAGAAGCTGCAAACTTGCAATCTCCAGAGACCCGCACAATGGTCCGAAACAGACCTGGGGATCGCTGGAATGGCAGAGAAACACCATGATTCAAACCCAACCAGCAAAGCATGCGGGAGGGATAAATGGATGGTTTTAATACACCGCTCTCCCGCTCATTTTTAATAACAGTGTTGCCTTCGCGATATTACCTCCGTTAATTCTCACCCCCCCGCCCCGCCCGGTTCAGTTCGCCTTTGTTTTCACACGCTTATGCTGTAATTTTCAATTTAATTAGTTGCAGTTCTATTTGACGGCAGCAGGTCCCAGTTTGTCTTTGCAGCTAATACTGCTAATTGTTTATCCAGTCTCCAGTAATATCTCATTAACTTTATAGGCTATCGTTTCCACATCATCTACAGAATTAATTTTCTGCAAATCTAGAGATGCTGGTGCTGGTGAACATTCTCCATCAGAAACAAAACAAAACCAAACAGAAAAGTCGGGGGGAATAGCAACTGGCAAAGTTGGAGAAGCCAGTTGTCATTTTCTGCTATGGTATCCCTCAAGGAAATAATGTCTAAAATGATCATTCCTATATTTTTTTTTATAGAAAAAGAACCCACCTAGGTGATTCATCATTTTTATACCAGCCATTATCCATAAGGCTTTTATGGATGCACAGATGAGAGACGGGCTGTGCATGTAAAATATTTGGAGACAGCACAACGCGGGTCCCTCAATTATTTGCTTTAATATAATGAAGTTGTTATCCAGATGATTTTTATGGCATCCGTCTGGATTTCTCAGAATGTTTAAAAACTGCACCCCTATCTCCTCCTTTGGCGGGTGGGACATTTAGAAGACAACAGCGCAAGACTTAGCTACAATCCACCATGGCCCTGCCTGGGAGTGGACGCCAGCCCCGCCCTCCCCTATCTTTCCTCTCTCCACCTTCTTGCACAGATACAGGGCGTTTGCCTTTCCCTCCGTTGTCCCTGAACTGGCCTCTTTGTGCCCCATGTAGTCCCTGGTGTTGAAGACAAAATAGAAACGTGACATCTCTTACATCCCCTACCCTCGACTCTTGGGCCTCATGGCTTGTCAGACTCTCTTTTCTGAGTTGCAGACAGCAAAGAGTGACCGCCATTCTGGGTCACGAGTCAGGAGAGCTTTGCGGGTAAAATGTCCCTCCAGATACAGTGTCCATGGTCCTAACAGTGCGGTGCCCTCTGCCTCCTGCACTGGCCTTGGGCATATTCCTTAAGTGCCTTCGTGGCCCAACGGCTATGATTCTGTGTGTGTCTGTCTCCATGTGGCCAAAGATCGGTCTCCTCTGTTAGGGAGAATGTGGGGACCCTTTCCACAGCATGGCCACAAGAGACATGCTTCTCAATGGCCATGCTGTCATTTCTTCAAAACTGGGAGTGGCTACCCATCAGTTATGACTGACCTAGGCAGGGGATGATCACCAGCCAGCAACACTGTGGGGAACAAGATTGGTCTGAAGACCACAGGGGGACTGGCCTGGCTGCTGGTAACGTGGCCAAGGCAAAGAAGATGCAGCGATGCAAGAGGCATCTGGGGACCAGAGCCTGGTGGTCCTGCTTGGAGTGGGAAAATCCATCCAGCAAGGAGGCCCTGAGAGGTAAGATTGCATGTCAGCTGGACTGAAGGGAGGATTTCAGGACAGCCAATGGGCCTGGGCCACTCCCCATCCGACTTGGCAAAGGACAGGCATTCATGCTCTCATGAGCCCCAGGGAGAGGTCAGGTAACAGGTGTTTCCAGGAGTCCTGCTCAGCTGTCTGCCCTGTTTCCCCCACAGACCCTTCCCCTAATCCCTACCCTCCCAAACCCCTCACGGCTGGTCACCTGTTCCTCATTTTGTTGGGTTACCAACACCCTTGGCGACGTGAGGGAAGTTATGGACAAGAGCACTTCTAATCCCAAACACGGCCCAGTTGCTTACATTTCAGAAGATTTGTGAGACCACAAGGAACGACAGCATTCCTGTCCCATAAGTGAGAAATAACATGGCCGGGTTAGCAGCAGAAGTCTTCTAGGTGCTTTGGAGATGATGATACAGCAAGACACTCATGGTATAGCATTCAACGGCCCTGGTGCCAGTGAAACAGCGTGATCAAGAAGCACTTGGTCCTTCACTTTCATGGTCTTCGGAAACAGCAAATGCAATTCATTCCCACAGATATTTTCATGCTTTGACTGTGGTCCAACAAAAGCCACACACTGGGCACTGGCAGATGAAAGTGGCAGAAACCCAACTCTAAGTAGCTCAAGTGATAACGAGGGCTAATTGTCTCCTGTCACTGAGAAGCCCAAGATGGAGCCGGTCTCAAGAATTCCCAGACCGTGGGCAGTGTCCAAGTTTTCCAAATACCTATACTCTCTCTGTTTCTCTCTCTCTCTCTCTCTCTCTCTCTGTTTCTGTTTCTCTCTCCTCTCTCCCCTCTCCCCTTCCCCTTCTCTCTCTCTCTCTCTCTCTCTCTCTCTTTATCTATCTCTCTCTCCCATCTCCCTGGAACTCCCTATTGCTGTCTCCTTTCCTGCAGAAGGGCTTCTTCCCTGAGGGGAGGAGGGGGGTTAGGAGAGAGGTAGAGGAGGTACAACTGGATGGCTCTAGGCTCCTGTCCCTGTCTGTTCACCGTCTAAAATAAAGGCGTTGTGTGTCTTTTCTTCTTGAACCATGAGTGAAAGGGTCTAGCCTGGGTTGACAGAACTGCTCTGGCTTCTGTTGTAGTAAGAATAGACTGGATGGAAGTGGGAAAGCGTTGAGCAGAAGCAGTAATAAGGACGGCCAAGGTCTGCATGTGTTTCCAAGGTGAGGACAGCAGAATGTTCCTCCAGGACAGTCATGGAGCATGGAAGAAAGAGAGGAGTTAGAAAGGGTGCCAGGGTTTTTGGCCAGAGAAAGTAGGAGCATTACCTTTCTATCAACTTTACATGAATTATTAACTTTATGTGACTTGCATGGCTATAGTCCAACTCATCCGAAATCGCCTTTTATCACTCGACAATTTGCTTTGAAGATTCCTTGAGTATATCGATAATAGGTAGATTGATGATAGATTCATAGACAGATGACAGATGGATAAATAGATGATGCATAGGTAATAGATGATAGAAAGATAAGTGATGATAGATAAATAAATAGATGAGAGATATACAGATGATAGATAGGTGATGAGAGAGAGAGGATAGATGGAGAGATGACAGATAGTAGATAACGGATAGATGATAGACAGTTACAGTTGATAGATAAATGGCAAATGGATAGATAGATAGATAGGTGATGGATAAATGATAGATAAATGATAAATGGATAGATGGTTGGTAGATAGTAGATAGATGGACAGATGAGAGGTAGATAAATGATAGATAGATAGACGGTAAATAGATAAATGATAGATGGATATAGGATAGATAGATAATTGAGAGATAGATAAATGATAGATGGATAGATGGTTGGTAGATAGTAGATAGATGGACAGATGAGAGGTAGATAAATGATAGATAGATGGCAAATAGATAAATGATAGATGGATATAGGATAGATAGATAATTGAGAGATAGACAAATGAGAGATGGATAGATAGCTGAGAGATGGATAAAGGATGGTTGATGGATAACAGATAAATGATGGATAGATGATAAATGGACTGTTGATAAATAATAGATGATAGATAAATAATAGATTGATAAATAGAAAAAGAGACAAAGAACAGGTATAAAAATTGATACAGGCATGGGTCCAGGTACAGAACCAGGTAGAGGGATGGGTGCAGGTGTAGATGGATGACAAGACTACAGTGTATTCCACTGCCAGTGCTGATATAACCAATGACAACAGCCTGGGCAGCTCACACAACAGGAGTTTGTCCTCTCACGGCCCCAAGATCAAGGTGCCAACCGAGTTGGTTACCTCAGACTGGGAAGGAGGATCTGGCCCCGGTCTCTCCTGAGAGGCTGTGGTGTTTGCCGCCTTGGCACTCTTGGGCTGATTAAAGCATCAACCCGCCTCTGCCTTCACTTCACACAGTGTCCTGCCTCTGGGCGGTGCCACGTTTCTCCTTGGATAATTACACCAGTCGTGTGGGATTCAGAGCCACGCCATCCCGGTGTGACTCTACATAATTACCTTGGCAATGACTCTATTTTCAAATAAGGTCACATTTTAGATGCTGAGGGTTAGGACGGCGACATATGGATTCGGGGGGATAGGAGCATTTCAATTCATAACATATGAGTATATAGATGCAGATGCAGGTATAGAAGAAAGTAGCTGTAAATATAGACTAATGGAGGAATAAGTCTACAAAGGCATAGATAGAGGTGCCAGTGTAGATTCAGCTATAGGTACGGATAGGGATAGAGATAAAGATACAGAGATATAGACATAGACATAGACATAGACATAGACATAGACATAGATATAGTCACAGATATTCATATAGTTATACATATAGATATATTAGACATAAATGTGTAAGCTCAGTCTATTCTTCCTACTCTTGAATATGCTACCATTTTTCCATTTCCTCCCCAGGAGAGCATTTGGGTGTGTTCAATGCCACTGTTGCCAAGTAAACCTTGGGGACCACCCCTGGGCCGTGTGCAAGCACTTCTCCAGGTGAGACCTAAAACATCACCTTCCACAGAACCTGTCCTACGCCCTCCAGAGCCAAAGCCCGGTTTCCTTCCCCATGGACTGCATGTGCTCCTACTCAGGGCACATCACACTCTTGCTGTGGCCTTTCCTCCTCGTTTTGGCTCTGTGTCCTGATGTTGATGGTCTCCATCCTTCTCTGGGCAGACCCAGTCCGTTGGTGTTGGCACCAGGAAGGGGTGGAAAGCCAGGCAGCCCTGTCCCTACTGATTGTGAGGCCTTAGGTGAGGCACAATGTGGGGCCCTCCTGACTCCTGACATCTGGGGCTTCCCTCTAGACGACAGGCCACCGGGTTCCAGGCAAGAAAACCTAATTGCGTGACTGCCGGCTTCATCTGTGGGCACACTCGCCAGTAAAGGTGGGAAAAGCAAAAGACCACAAAGTTGGGCATTCCCTCAAGGGATTGCTCAAGGGGAACCTTAGTTCCTTTGTCTGCCATTCTTTCTTGTAGCCCGAATTTCTCCTGGACTCCCCTCCGCCTCGCCCACCTCCATGAGAGACAAGAACCTCGTCACGAACAGCCTCGCCCTTAATCATGAGCCACATGACTTTCATGTTAGTTTCTCACTGTAATGTCACCACTTTAAAGGGGGGAGGCTAGAGCCCAGACACCAGGAGTCCTGTGCTCACCCGGTTCCCACCACACGTGGGAGAGGTTAAGAGAAACCACCCGCCCGCCACCCATGGATCTAGCTTCGCCTTGGTCTCTCCCTCGGCAGGGTCCCTCCATCTTCCCATTCCTCAAGGCCTGCGCTGATGCTGTTCTCCCCTGAATTTTCTGATTCAGCCCAACTCCTCCTTTGCCCCTTTTCTTCCTCTGCTCAATTCTTCCCACTCCAATACAACCATGCGCTGCATAACGACAACTCAGTCAACCATGGACTGCATATATGTCGGTGGTCCCGTGAGATTAGAATGGGGCTGAGAATTCCTCTCACCTGGTGGTGGCAGAGCCATCATCGCGTTGTAGAGCAATTGTTCCACTGGTAACATAAATGTAATGTAGCCCAATATCCAGTGTATATAAAGTCTACAGCAGTGTACAGTCACGTCCTAGGCCTGCACAGTCACCCACCATCACTCACCAACTCCCTGAGAGCAACCTCCAGTCCAGAAGCTTCACTCGTAACAAGTGTCTGAGACAGGTGGTGAATCTTTTTCTCCTTCCTTCCTTCCTTTCTTTTCTTTCTCTTCCTTCCTTTCTTTTCTTTCTCTTCCTTTCTTTTCTTTCTCTTCCTTCCTTCCTTCCTTTCTTCTTTCTTTATTTCTTTCTCTTTCTTTCCTTCTTCCTTTCTTCCTTTTTTTTTTTTTTTTGAGTCAGGGTCTCACTGTGTTGTCCCGGCTGGAGTGCAGTGGCACAATCACAGCTCATCACAGCCTCGACCTCCTGGGCTCAGGGGATCCTTCCATCTCAGCCTCCTGAATGTCTAGGACTAAAGGTACATGCTACCATGCCTGGCTAATATTTTATTTTATTTTTTGTAGAGATGAGGTCTCACTGTGTTGCCCCGGCAGGTCTCGTACTCCTGGGCTCAAGAAATCCTCCTGCCTCGGCCTCCCAAAAATGCTGGGATGACAGGCATGAGTCACTGTGCCGGGCCCAGGTGTACCTTTCTTCTGTTTAAATCATTATGGCACATTTGTACTGTATCTTTTCTATGTTTAGACACACAGATATTTACAATTGTGCTACAACTGCCAGCAGGATTGAGTGCAGCTACAGGCTGAGCAGGTGTGTGTCACCCAGGAACTAGAGGCTGTGCCATGGGACCTGGATGTGGAGGAGGCTGTACCGTCTAGGTCTGTGCAAATACACTCGGTGATGTCGCACAGCAACTACAAATTGCATTTCTCAGCACATAGCCCTGTTGTTCCTGCCTCCCAATCATCAGCAATGTCAAGCTCCTGTACGCAGATTTGTGTCTGTGGGGGGGGGGTTGCTGATAGGATCATTTACAATCGTTGCTTTTGTGCTTGTTTAAGAAATCCTTCCCTATCCCCAAGTGATAAAGGCGTCCTTTCCTCATTTATTTTATTATTTTATTTTTTATTTTTTTGAGTTGGAGTCTCACTCTGTCGCCCGGACTGGAGTGCAGTGGCCGCTCCCGGCCACCACAGCCTCAACCTGCTGGGCTCCGACAATCCTTCTGCCTCAGCCTTCTGAGTAGCCGGAACTACAGGCGCGCACTACCCTGCCCGGCTAATTTTTGATTTATTGTAGAGATGAGGTCTCGCCAAGTGGCCCAGGCGGGTCTCGAACCCGCGGGCTCAGGCAATCCACTCACCTCAGCCTCCCAAGGTGTGGGATTACAGGCTGAGCCACCAAGCCCGGCTTCCTCTTTTATTTTAAAATCCATCTGCAAGTCGTCTTGTGTATACAGTTGTGAGGTACAAATTCAGTTTTTCTACTATGAATTTAATGTCACCTCTGCCAAAACCAAGATATATCCGGGTGTGGCCGTCCCTTCCTTGCCTGATTTCTGGTTCATCGCTTTAATTTCTTATTACCATGCCCATGGCATCGTGTTTTATTTCTCTGACTTTACAAGAAACTTGTACGTATGGTAAGGTCAGTCGCCCACTTTGGTTCAGTTCTTTCAAAATTCTCCCGGCTATTCTCAAATACTCACCCTTCCCTATCATTTCAGTGATCAGTTTTTACCGTTCATGAAATATCCTATTGGTCTTTTAAAGTCTCATTAAGTTTATAGATTAGTTCTTGTACATACTTTATATTTGTGCCCTAGCTATCTTATCATTTGATGTTCTAAACCAGAGATTTTTTAAATTATATTTTCTCATTTTTTTCTTTGAGAAATGTTTACTTGATAGTAATGATATGCAATAAATAATAATATAAATAATAAAGCAATATATGCCCATGAACCCATTGCCTGAGCTGAGATATAAAATGTCATCATTGTAACTGAAGCCCCCTGGTCACACCTTCCCAGTCAGCTCTCTCTCCCTCCATAAGGTAGCTTCTATTCCAAGTTTGGTTATGACACAACAGACATCTCTTTCTCTTATACTTCATATACTTCCACATATATACCATATGTATTGCTATGTGTGTTTTTGACTTTTATACAAAGGGGAACTCCTCCCCCAAAACCTGGAATTATTTTTTGGAGGGTAAGCTCCTTGTAGTACAGGCTTGCCTTGCTGGATAAGTGTTCTAGGAACCCATTGGCATCAGTGTACCAGCTAGCATCATTGTGAGAGGCTACATTTGACTTCAGTGAATTTTTTTGGAGATTCTTTCAACATGTTTGCCCATTTCATGATGAGTGATTTGCAAGCATACCTGCTCACACCTTGCTAAGTGTTCAGCAGTTTTGGAGCAAAAAACACCATGACCTCCACGCCCCACCCTCCCTATTCACCCGATCTCACCCCGAGGGACTTTTGTTTGTTTCCCCAATGAGAAATGTCCTCAAAGGGAAACATTTTGCTGATGTGGAAGAGGTGAAACAAAAGATGACAGAAGCACTAAAGCACTAAAGTCCAAATGTACAAGGTCAAAACCTGTCTTGAGCAGTGGAAAAAGTGTCTTGATGGGTGTATTGCATCAAACGGAGTGTACTTTGAAGGTGACTGAAGTTAAAACATGCAAGAACAAATACACAATTTTTTATAAATAAATTCTTTTTTTTTTTGGATCCCCTTTGTATAAGCAACACCATATTGGGTACATTCTTCAGCAGCTTGCATTGTTAATTTTTTTTCTTAATTTTTTTTAACATATTAGAAGATCTACCTCTCATGGACACTGTAGCTCAAGTCTATCTATAATCATGGAAATAATAATCTGTGGTTTTATATAGAGAGAAACATATATATATATAAAAACATAAAACAGATATTTTAGCTGTTTCTCTGATATTTTTTCTATTGCAAGCAGCACTGCTATGAATTATTTTCCATGTCTTCTTGTGGGCATTTAGGGGCATTTCTCTTGGCTGCCTAACTAGGAATAGAATTACTGTGTATGTGTCTCCTACCTCACTGGCTAATGATGCTTGATTCTGATTGGTTATAAGATCAACATCCTGGCCTACAGTACCAAAGGGCTCTGGTTATTTTATAGGATACATGTAATGGCCATCTGTATTTTCATTTTACTGAATTGCCCATTTATACCTTTTGTCCATTTTCTTATTCTATTCTATTCTATTCTATTTCAAGCTTACGTTAAGTATCCTAAATACTGACCCTCTGTTGTTACAAGCAGCTCTTCCCAGTCTGTGGAATACATCTATATATGTTTTTTCACATAGCAGAAGAATTACCCTTTTAAAATAAACAATTCAGAGGCATCTGACACATTTCTAAGACTGTGCAACCAACACCACTATCTAAACCCAGAATATTTTCATCATCCCAAAATAAAACCCCATACCAAACAGCAATCAATCCCTTTTCCTTCCCCTCTCCCTCCAATCCCTGGAAACCACTAATCTCCTTTCTGTTTCTATGGATTTGCCTATTTTGGACATTTTATGTCAAAATAATATGTGGTCTTTCTCACTTTTTTGACTCACCATAATGTTTTCAAGATTCATTTATGTGGTAGCATGTATCCGTTTCTCATTCCTTTTTGTAGTTGAATAATGTTTCATTATATGAACATCCCACTTTTATTTTATTTTAGAGATATAGGGTACAAGTCAGGATTACCTACACAAGTAGGCTGCACGCAGGTGAAGTCTGAGCCCCCACCTGGTCCTCACCTCCCCTGGTTTAGGACCAGGTACACTTTGTGTTGTTACATGTCCCCCAACCCCCGGCAGTATCCAGTGACTGCCGATCCGTCCTTGGGCTAATGTGATTAATGTTCAGGTCCCACTTATGAGTGAGAACATGCAGTATTCAGTTCTTTGTTTCTATGATCGATCACTAAGTATGATGGTCTTCAACTCCATCCAATTTGCTGTGAAGTCCATGATTTTGTTCTCTATAGCCGTGTAATACTCCATCATGTATCTGTATCACATGTTTTTATCCAGTCTACTTTCGATGGGCAGTAGGGTTGGTTCTGTGTTATTGCGCTTGTGAATAGTGTGGTTATAAACATGCGTGTGCAAGTGTCTTTTTGTAGAAAGATTTATGCTCCTCTAGGTATATTTTCCAGGAGAGGAATTGCTGGATCATATGGAAGGTCAATTTCTAGTTCTTTTAGGAATCGTCGCACTACACACCACTTTTTGCAATCTACTTACCAGCGTATGAGCATTTGGGTTAGTTCCACTTTGCAGCCATCAAGAATAATGACGCTGTGTACATCCATGCACGCATTCTTGGGTGAACATCATGTTTTCGAGTCCCTTGGGTATGTGCCTAGAAATGGAATTGTTGGATGTCTTCCTTTCTTATTGCTATTGTAACAAATTTCCACAAATGTAGTGGCTCAAACAATTGCAGTTGACTTCACTGCTGCCTTGGAGATCAAAGTCTGAAGTCAGCTTCACTGGAAGAAGATCTAGACACCGGCAGGGCTTTGTTCCCTCAGAGGCTCAGGGGGAGAATCAGTTCCTGGCCTTCTCCAGCTCCTGCAGGCTGCCCAGGTCCCTTGGCTCATGGCAGCTTTCTACACCTTCATGGCCTGCAGGCTGGTGTCTTCTCTCCTTCCTGACCTCTGCTCTGTCGTCTCTTCTCCCTTCTCATAAAGCCCCTCATGACTGTATGGGTCACCTGGGGAACCAGGATAATCTACTCATCTCAGAATCTTTCATTCAGTCTATTCACCTCTACAGAGTCTCTTTGGGCACGTACAGGAGCATGTCCTCAGGCTCCAGGGACCAGGATGACACATCCTTGGGGGCCCCAATTCAGCCTACCACACTGGGCCACACAGTGTCTCTACGTTGACATTTTTTGAGGAATTGCTATGTTGTTTTCCAGAGTGGCTATGCCATTTTACATTTCCACTGGCAGGCCATGAGCCTGCCCATTTTTCCACATCCTCCTCCCCAGCATTACTATTATCCTTTTTATTAGATCTGATTTGGTAATAGCAACCTAGCGGATGTGGACAGTACCGTATTGTGTTCTTGATTCACGTTTCCCCGAAGACTGACCATACTGAACGTCTTTCATGTGCTGATTGGTCATTTGTAGTCTTTTTGGAAGAAATGTCCATTGAAATCCTTTGCTCATTTATCATTGGGGTTTTTTTTGTCTTTTTATTGTTGAGCCACAAGAGTTCTTTATATATGCAGAATGCTAGAGCCTTAGCCTATACATGATTTGAAAAGCTTTCACAATCTCTGTGCCGTCTTTTCACTTTTGGTCCTTTGAAGCACAATGCTTTTAATTTTGAGAAAATCTAATTTATTTATTTTAATTTTTACTGCTTATGCTTTGGGTGTCATGTGTAAGGAATCATTGCCTAAATCAAGATTTACAGATATGTTTTCCTCTAAGATGTTATAGCTTTAGCATTCACATGTAGGTCTTTGATCCACTTTGAGTTAATGTTTGTTTATAGTGTGAGGTAGGCATCCACTTTATTATTTTGTGTGTGGCTCTCCAGCTGTATCAGCACTATTTGTTAAAAAGACTACTATGTCCCTGATGGATTTGCCTTGGCACTCTGGTTAAAAATCAATTCACTGTAAATATATGTTTATTTCTGACCTCTCAATACTATTCCCTTGATCTATGTCTGTCTCCATGCCAGCACCACACAGTGCTAATTACTGCAGCTTTGTATTAAGGTTTGAAATCAGTAATTCTGTAGTGAGTCTTGAAACCTTTCTAGACCATGTTGGCTATTCTGGGTTCCTTGCATTATCTTGTATGAATTTTAAAATTTACTCTGCCAATCTCTGCAACAGAAAAAAAGTCTCCTAACATTTAGCTAGACATTGTATTAAATCTCCAGCCCAATTTAAGAAGTTTGCAGTCTTGACTACAGTAAGTCTTCTAGCCTGTGCACATAAGATACAGCAAAGAGAACTGCTATATTCATACCCTTCACCCAGATTCTCTTCCTATTAACTTCTTACTTAACCAGAGTCCATTTGTCAAAACTAAGAAGTTCACACCAGCCAGAGCTGTTAATTAAACTACAGACTATATTTGAATGTATCCCTTTGCCACTAACATCCTTTGTTGGGTCTGAAATTCAGTCCAGGACACCATGCTGCATTTTGTGGTCCTGTCTCATGAGTCTTTCGCATTCTGTGGTAGTTTCTCCGTCTTTCCCTGGTTTTCCCAACCTTGACACTTTCGATGTGTCCCGGTCAGGAATGTCACGGGAGGCTTCTCCATGTTTGTTTGTCTTGTGTCATCACAATTAGGCTAAGAGGTGAGTTCAGGGGAAGAAGACCACAGAGGGAAGGTGCCCTTGTCATCAAACCATATTGGAGGCACACGACACCAACGTGACTTATAGTTGGTGTTCTTAACCTTGATCCCTTTGCGAAGATGGTATCCGTCGGGTGCCTCCACTGTGAAATTGGTAAGTTCTCCTTCCCATCTCTGTTCTCTGAATGTGAGTCACTACGTCCAGCCCACCCTCAGGGAGAGGGATGTTAAGTTCTGGCTCCTGAAGGGACGGGACATCTATTTTTATTAACTGAAATGTTTTGTAAGGAAGATTTGTTTCTTGTATCCCAACTATAGATTGATGGATTGAGTCATTTATTTATCTCAATATGGACTAACAGATATTTATTTTATTCTTTTATCATAATCTAATATTATCAAAATTTTGTTGCTCAAATTGTTTCAACTTTGGTAGCTCGCTCAGGTTTATTTCTATGTACTTTTAGCATGTGTACATCTATATAGATATACACATACATACATATACATAAATGTATATACAAGAGGGCACCCCCCAAAAATAGTTTATTTATAAAAAATTGTGTGTTTATTCTTACATGTTTAAACTTCAGTCACCTTCGAAGTACTCTCCTTTTGATGCAATGCATCCATCAAGATACTTTTTCCGCTGCTCAAAACAGTTTTTGAACTTGTCCACTTTGATGTCTTTTCGTGTTTCTGCCATTTTTTGTTTCACCTCTTCCACATCAGCAAAATATTTCCCTTTGATAACTTTTTTCATCTGGGGAAACAAAAAAAAATAACTCAGGACGAGATCAGGTGAACAGGGAGGGTAGGGGACAGGGGTCATGCCGTTTGGTCAAAAACTGCTAAGCACTCAGTGCAATGTGGGCGGGTGTGCTGGTAAATCACCCATCATGAAATGGACAAACACGTTGAAAAAATCTCCAAAAAAACTCACTGATGCTGAACCCAGCCACTCACAACAACGTTAGCTGGTGCACAGATGCCAACGGGCTCCCAGAGGATTTACCTAGCAGGGGAAGCCTGTACTACAAGCATCCCACCCTCCAACAGAATAATTTCAATTTGGGGGGTCTCCCTTCATATATATTTAATGCAAGAAAAATATGTATCTTTTCTGTTTTCACTGGACTCCGTATCCTAGAGATTGCATCCGAGCTGTTCAAAAAAATAGTCCTCATTCCATTTCACAGCTACAAAATAGTTGACGGTATGGATGTAGCATGATTTTGTCAGTCCCTCGTGTGGACACTGAGCCTGTGACCCGACTTCTGCTCTGTCCATGATACAGTGTCTCCCCACATCAAGCTCACATCTTCCCAAGCTTTCCCAGTGCATCCTCGGGATAGATCCTAGACGTGTGTTTCTGAGACAAAGGGTAAATGCTTATATAATTTTGCAGGGTTTTGCTGGGTTTTCCTTCCTAGGGTTATACTATTTTGCATTTCCACCTGTGATGTTTCCCCGTGGCCCAAACAGTGAGCTGCCAACATTTTCTGGGTCTGACCACCTGCTGCGAGACGGTGAACCTGGGCACGACTGGAAACACTTGAGCTAGCTGAGAGGATGTCAAGTGGTGCCCCTAAGCGGTGCCCACAACAGAACAAGGTGGATGGATGAAGAGCTCTCAGGGTTCTAATTCATGGTGGGGGAGGGGGGCTTCATTTCCCGTCCCCCACAGGAGATCCTTGAATAAACCCAAGGACAACTCAGGACACGGCTCAAAGCCAGCAGGTTCCATAATCAGATCGCCAATGCCACTAGAATGAAAGTGCACTGGTCTTTTCTACATAAGAAGGAAACTCACACATTGGGAGTGGAAGATACACCAGGGGTCTCTCCTGGGGCGGGGGGGTCCATGCTCCAATCCTTGCAACAACTTCATGAGCTAAATAATTATCTGCGTTTTTTTACAGAAGAGGAAATTGAGGCTCCAGGAGGTTCAGTGATGTGCTCTGTGTCCACAACTAGTGTCTGGACGCACCAGGATTTGACCTCAGGTTTCCTAACTTTCAGAATCATTGGTCTTTTGCTGGCACATGAAGCCAGGATCATCAGAGGCATCTGTCTTGCTTGGGACAGTGCCTTTCAGAGTCCACGTCTGCTTAAACGTGCTTCCCACAAGGCTGCGCTGTCTCTGGCTGTGGTGCCTAGTCCCCGATTCTGGGACAGCCTCCTGGGGACACGCTGAGCGTTGTTCTCCAAGCTCCACCCCCATCCCGCCTGTATTTCATAGCTCCCCGTTCCACGAGGTCAGCCGAGCAGAAGGCAAGGGGGTCTGTGTCCCGCCTTCTGCCTCACCGCTCCAGTCCAAGACGAGGCACTAAAGATAGCTTGATGCGCACCGTGCTGCAAGCCCTGCCATCACTCTGCTAATGAGTTTACGTTCACAGATGAGACTTTTCTGGCTAAAGAAGGAACAGACAATTTGCAATGACTTTTATGGGTTTCTTTCCCCAGCCTTCACAAGTGATTGCTACAAGGCTGGTGTGCTGGAGCAGAAAGCTGGGGGCTTGATTTTTTGCAGTGAAACATTGGATGGCTTCTCGTCTTTCCTAAGCTGCTCAAACGCCCTTTCCCACACGCGATTCACTTTCCCAGTTTGGGCTGTACCAACAGATGCCTCTGGCAGTTTCGCGCTTTAGAAGGAGCCTGGGAAGCCCATGGAGGAGGATGTTTTAAACTAGGGCCTTCCTCGGCAGGTCTTCTTGGTGCTGAGATCCTGTTCTGAAAGACAAGAGCCCGAGGAGTGGCCTTGCTTAGGACCCAGGAGGGGGCGCAGACACCTACGCTCCTGGCGTTCCCAGTCGCCGTCCTGCCTGCCAGGCAACATCCTCAAGGAGTTGCGTCGAAGGGGCCTCTATTTTAAACCAGAACACACTGAAATGACCCATGGCCATGAACCTTGTTAGACTTCTGCAAGATCATTTAGCAGTATCCAGCAGGAACAGCAATGTCACCCCCTCCACAGGCTCCTACGCACTCCCTGTGCTAAGTGCCTCACTCAGAGCAACTTGGGAAGGAAGGGTCCTTATCTCCATCCTTCAGATGAGGATGTCGGGGCTGAGTGAGGTTAAGCAACTCATCCAAGAACATTCAGAAAAGGGTAGTGCTGTCTGATTGGAAGTCCTGACGCTGAGACCCGAATCCTTATCCTGTGATGAAGCTCACTGATGGGGCGGAATCCTTTTGCTCCTTGTCAAGTCACAGAAGAGGCCAATCACGGTTTTCAAGGGAGGTGGAAAAGTGGCCACTTGTCCATGAGCTGCAGGAAGCATGGCTCTAAAGCCTGTAGTTTGTTTCCGCAGCTCAATCCAACTATACGCCTTAGGGGCTCTATTAGGTTTCTCCAGAGAAAAAGAACCAATAGTGTGGGGGGCGGTGCAGGGGAGTCGTGCAGGGGAGGGTGGAGAGAGAAAGGGAGAGTTTAAGAAATTGGCCCGGGCTGGGCTCAGTGGCTCAGCCTGTAATCCCAGTGCTTTGGGAGGCCGAGGTGAGTGGATTGCCTGAGCCCGCAGGCTCGAGACCTGCCCAGGCAACTTGGCTAGACCTCATCTCTACAATAAATCAAATCAAAAATTAGCTGGGCATGGTAGCATGCGCCTGTAGTTCCAGCTACTCTGAAGGCTCGCCAGAGCCCAGCAGGTCGAGGCTGCGGTGGCCGGGAGCATGCCACTGCGCTCCAGTCTGGGCGATGGAGTGAGACTACAACCCCCCCTCCAAGAAAAAGAAATTGGCTCATGTGATTATGGAGGTTGGCACGTCCAAAATCTGCAGGCTGGGTCCTCAGGCTGGAAACTCACAGGAGAGCTGACACTGCAGCTCAAGTTCAGAGGTCATCTGCTGGCAGAATGACTTCCTCCTAGGGGAACCCCAGTCTTATTCTCTTAAAACCTTCAACTGATCATGTGAAGGCTGCCCACCTTATGGAGCATCTGCTTTACTCAAAGCCTACTTACCAATTCAAATGTTAATCCCCACCAAAAGATACCTTTACAGAAACATCTGGAATAGTGTCTGACCAAATATCTGGGAACTGCGACTTAGTCAAGTTGACACATAAAATGAACCACCACAGGGACTTTCTCTGTCTTCACTGTTATTTCTCAACCTGTGGCAACACGTAATTCCCAGGGGCGTAGAGAGGTGGGCCTGAGCAGCATCCCAGAGCATGTGGTATCTGCCACAGGGCTGTCTCATGCCCAGAAAGACCTGTTGAAGACCAATAACGTGCTGCCAGCTTGGAATGGGCCTGTTGTGCTATCAGGGGGTCACGCTTCTTTTTTGAAGCCAGGCACATCGCCAGCTTCTGCTTCCTAATGCTTATCTCCTGCTGGGGTTTCAAGATAGGCAGAGACCCCAGAATGGCTAAATCAATCCTTCTCCCTCTGAATGGGGATTAACAAGTATGGAAGCTATCAGGACAGCTTGGGGTTTGCAATGAAGCTCCAAGCGGTGCCTTAAATGCCATCCTAGGCCAAGCGCAGTGGCTCACACCGGTCATCCCAGGACTTTGGGAGGCTGAGGTGAGAAAATTGCCTGAGCCCAGGGGTTCGAGACCAGCGGGGGCAACCTGGTGAGTCCTTGTCTCTGCAATTAATCAAAAATGTATCTGGGCATGGTGGTGTGCACCTGTAGTTCCAGCTACTCAGGAGGCTGAGGCAGAAGGATTACCTGAGCCCAGCAGGTAGAGGCTGTGGCAACCTTGAGCGTGCCACTGCAATCCAGCCTGGGTGACAGAGTGAGACTCTGATTCAAATACAATACCATCCTGTCTCCCTGCAACCCTTGGTTTCGTGAGCAGAAGGATAACGAGAAGCACGGGATATCGGTCTTATGGAGGTTAAGAAGCATAACCCCTCACTTTGACTGAGCCAGTCGAAATGAAAAAATGGACTCCACGAAGAGGCTATTTTACAAACGTCTCACTGGATATTGGATTTATCATGACCTTTGGACCAAAGATTGGCTTCTGCTAGCCTGCAAATCTGTGAGCGCAAAGGTGAGTTTCAAAAATAGCTTCCAGATATGCGGTGTGCTAATCACAGCATTCGAATGCCAGGTGGAGCGGGCATTTACATTCAGCCTCACCGACGGCTGCTATCTGGAACATGCCTTGCAGATGCCTGTTTCAACTCTTGCTTACCAATTTCATGCGATCGCTGCAGAGCCACCATTAGGTTTCAACTCAGGATTTAAATCCTCAACCTCTTCACCTGTCTTTTACGGTTCTCGCTGTGTGCACGCGGCTCTAAAAAGCAACCTGGCAGGGAGAAATCAATAGCAAAAGCAATTGCCGGCTGAACTCCAAACCGCCAGCAGCCGGGTGGCTCACGTGGGCTCCAGCATCGCTGTTTATCTCACAATGGTTCCCCACGCCTCCTTAAGGGCTGTGTTTTCCCACCATGAAAGAGTCATTTGCATCTTCCTTACAGCACCCAACAGGAGCGACACCAACATGACCTAACAGCACCTAGGAGTTTAGCAGACATCCCCTCTGCTGTGTCCTCCTAACTCCCGAGTGTGCGCCCTTGAGGTTGGCCTGGGAACTCTGAGCTCCAGTCCGAGGCTGCCCGGCTACCCACAGATATGTGACAGGGGTACATTCCTGGCGAGGGCGGAAGAGGGGGCTGCCCTCTGTCCTTTCGTCATGCAGATCACACAGCCACGAGTCTTCATGGGCCCTGAGATCATGGGGAGACGCTGTGTATCCTGATGACTTTGCATGTGTCATCGCTGCGTCTTAAAACCTTTAAACGAAGAGCTGGTTCCCGAAGCCACAGAGTGTAGGAAGGTGGCTTCCCATGAGCAGCTCTCATCTTGGTGTCCGAGGAGGACCGCCAACCACTCTCACGGCATTCCTATCTTTCCATGTTACCATCGCATGTCTGAGCTGGCAGTCAGCCGTCTCCCCACAGCCTGGCATCTTTTCTGGATTCTCCTCTTCCTGTCTCTCCCCCCTTCAGCCCTTCCAGCCTGCAGAACCTGGGACACTTCTTTATCCAGGAGTCCTAGCTGGGACTGAGGGTTTAGTCGGGGGCTTTCTGAGGTCAGGAAATGGCGCCACCGGCAAGGAGGAGGAGGTTGGGGCACAGGGTTCCAGGCAATCACAGGCACGGCGGGCCAGAGGACGTAGTAGGGGCAGGGGCAGGCAGCCAGGACAGAGCGTCTTTGCAGCTTCGTGGCATTCTGCTGGTTTTACCAGAAGGAGAAACAGAGATCAGAGCAGCACCTTCCACTGAGGTCCCTGATGGGAGCTGTGTCTGTCACCAGGTGCCCTGGGCTTTGGGCCTCCGGACCCTCCTGAGAATTCCCCCCTGCCTCTGTGAGAAAACGGATTCCTGTTCCATCCCTCCGGCGGCATCAGTGTCCCCTTGTCCCCAAGAATGTGCCATCAATCACCCTCCTCGTTGCAGATTTCTGACCTTGGCCTGGCAGAGAACGCCGGCTTTATTGCTTGCCTGAAGGCTGGCCTTGGTGGCGCCTGGTGAGCCAAGGTGACTTTGACTGGCAACAATTTAATCATATTTCGCAGCCTCCCGGAGAGCTTGTTTTGTTCCAGTTGAGAAAGAGGGGGCTGGCATCCGCTCCGAATTCCCCACCTCCCCCTGCTCCCTGGCCCCCATCCTGTACCCCCAAAGGGCTTACACATCCCTTCCAATCTGAGGCAACTTCAGAAAGGCAAGAAAAGACAAGCACTGCCCTCCGCTACCGGCCCCTCTCGCCTTTGAGTCATTTCTGCTCAATGCAAAAGCATAGCTGGCCACAGCTTGCCAGGTTGGAAAAGGAGATCTAGTGCCTTACCGAGGAAGCCAGACACTGTCATCTGCCCCGACCTGGGTGGGGTGAGGCCATGCATGCTCGGTGTGGCGCACGCCGTCTGGCTGCAGGTGCGCACTCAGCAGAGAGGCCTCTGCTGCCGCCCGTCTGCGCTGACGTGTCCATCAGGAGGATCCTGGCTTTCAGGCTGGGAGGCATGGGGCGCCCTTTGCCAAGGGCTGGCAAGCCACATACACCAGCTCCACACTCATTAAACAAGAGGGACCAGCCAGTGTGCTCCCAAAGACTGCCAGCCAAGGGAGCACAGCAGTTTCCACTCATTTTCTCACTCTGGTGTCTCCACCGTCAACCACTGCAGAGCCCTGGTCTGTGACTGGGTTCAAAGTTCTCAGCTTCGTTCTCCTTGAGTCACATGCCAGCAGCCTGTCTCTTGTGACTGGGAAGCCTGGCCTGGAGTGACTCTGGTAAGGGAAGACATCTACCCCAACTCGTATCTCTATGTCCACTCTCGAGGGGAGGTGGGCCAGGCTCGGAAGGGGCAGCCCACCCGAGACCCCAGCAAGAGCCCACCCTTCCTAGAAATAGGACACCTTTCATCTCATTTGACATGAATGGTAGCATAGACAGATGTTCCTTTGAACATTGTTTCTTTTACGCTAAACAACATATTCTGGGACACTCCAGATTAGTCCACAGGCATCCTCTTTATCCTTCAGACAGCTACATTTTAATTCCTTCACCCTGTGGACACGCCATACTGTTTTCAGTCTGTCCTTCTTGGGAGCGGTTAGGACGTTTCTGATATTTTGCACAAAGAATCTGGAGCATAGTTACTCTTACATTGTTGGAGGGTAAGTTTAGGGCAACTTTCTGGCAGAGGGATTTCTGGCTCCATGGTAACCGCATATGTGGTTTCCTTAGGTGTTGCAAGTTCTGACGTGAAAGGGTAGAGCCCGTCGAAGTTTCTACGCTTTGTTCTTGGCACTGGTGCCCGCGGGCAGAATCGGAGCTAGAATCTGTGCACAACTCAACACCTGAGTGCTGTGAAAACTGGGGCAAGAGCCGAAATGTAATGACTGCTTTTCTGAAATGTAGGGGTTGGGCGATCTTCCAAGTTCTCTGCAGGACTGCGACATTAGTGGCGGAGTGGTGGACTGTGACCTTTACTTTGCGCTGACTGCTTTTTCATTTGTTGTTTCTAAAAATTCTGTAGCTGGTAAATAAGCCAGAGTGACCAGTAATCCTGCCCCATTTTACAGGATAAAACCCGGGAGTATCCCCTGCCAACGCCACGGACACTTTTTGTTGAAATAGAAGACAGGTTCTTTCCCCTTGATTTTGACATTTAAAAGTGATGATGTCTTACCACACACGTGATGAAAAATAAGGGCAATACTAAGCCGTCAAGTAAGTGTAAGGGAGCCCAGTGAAGCTTGGGTCTCTCTTGCTGCCTCTTTTGATGCTGAAAACACACATGCAGTCAATTCTCTTTATTCATGGAGTGCATATCAGCAGACTTGCCTGCTCTGTAAAATCTTTTTGTAATCCAACATCACCTCAAGGTGATTTCGTGGTCATTTGCAGAGCGGTGATGATTCAGAGTCATCCAATGTGCATATTACCTGCTGAGGGTGGGCAGACAGTGGTCTGTCTTCTTATGTTGGTTCTCTAGCAATGGAGTGGTAGACCGTGATCTTTACTTTGCAATAACTTTGCAGGGACTGTTTTTTCATTCATTGTTTCTAAAAATTCTGACAATGGTAAATAAGCCAAGTGAGCAGTAACCCTGCCCCTTTTTACAGGATGAGACCCAGGAGCCTCCCCTCAAAGACGCAGGCACTTGTTGTTGAAACAGAGGACATGTGCCTCCCCCTTGATTCTGACCTTTAAAAGTGATGCTGTCTTACCACATGTGATTAATAAGGACAACACTAAGCCATCAAGTGCGAGGGAGTCAACGAGTGTCCCTTTTGTAGCCTCCCGAGTACCACATGTTTTGCATTTTTGTGCTTTCCATGCTTTGCTGTTTCCAATGGCCCCAAGCACCGTGCTGGAGCGCTGTCTGCTGTTCTTAGGCACAAGGAGTCTGTGATGTGCCTTGTGGAGAAAAAAACATGTGTTGGAAGAGCTTCGTTCAGGCGTGAGTTACAGCGCTGCAGGCTGGGAGTCCAAGTTAATGAATCAACAACATATATTGCATCAGGTGTCTTCAAGCAGAAACACATAAAACAAGGTTATATATTGATTGGTTGATGAAAATGTCGTGACCAGAGGCTCCTGGGAGCCCAGTCCTATATTTCCCCCAAGAGCGATGGTTCAGTGTTTGCTAATTCAGTGTCCGTGATAACTTTATAGAACAGAACTACAGGAATAACAAGAATTAACTGTAAAATCAATATTTTCCTCATCTCAGGTTTCCTGGCCAATTCGTAAGGCACCTGGGTGGGGATGCCAAGCCCATGATCTATCACCACACTTTTGGGTCAAGAGACTGGCCTGGATGGACAAGCTCTCCATTCACCCTTTTCTTCACGGCCTCCCTGGCTCCAGGGTGGTGGCCTCTTTCAGATCTCAACATCAAATGAAGCTGGACTCCCGGGCAGCGGCTGTGTGTCTTGATGCCACACACCGAGCCCGTCTCTGCCGAGGCCATCTGCATCATCCCACCATCAGGGAGAGAAAAGCTTCCCCTGGTGCTGGGAGATGTCAGGCACGTGGCACCCGCTGGTAGTCCAAGTTTTGATCTATCAAACTTTTAATAGGCTATCAGATGCTTGGTGCTGCATGGAGCACTGGGAATAAAAAGACAACCAAGACATGCTCCCTGTTGCGAAGAGCATGGAACCTGGAGGGTGAGACAGACAGAGGAGCCAGTAATCCCAACAGTGTGTGATAAATGCTGGATAGGACTGTCTAAGGCAGGGTGATTTTTTCTTAAGGGGCCATGTAGTACATAATTTTATCTTTGTTGGCCGGATGACCTCTGTCACCATGACTGGATCCTATTGTTGTCATGTGAAAGCAGTCTAGACAATATGTAAATGAATGGGCATGTCTGTGTTTCCATAAATCTTTATTTACAAAGCAGACAGCTGGTGTATGCCTCATGGATTGCCGGCACCTGGCCTAAGACACTAATCCAAATCAATTTGAGAGTTCCTAGAGCAATCCATTGTGGAGAAACTTCCTGAAGGGAGTGGGGTTTGGGCCAATTCTTAGAGGAGACATATTCTTTCATTAGCCTGGATAGGGAGAAAGAGTGCTCCAGGCAGAGCATAGCTGTGATAAAAGCACGGGCCAGGCACAGCCTTGACCAGCAGGCGAGGCCTCCCCTGCTTTTATAACCCATCTAGTCACCCTTCGTGTGACCAAGAGCCAGATGAAGACAGAGCTCATTTGAAATGCAGCATGTTCTTTGTAAGAGCATTTGGCAAATCTCTGCCCCTTGGGTACAGGACCAATCAGAAAAACATTGTATACAGTCGTCAATGCCCTCACTGCCTGTGCTAATCACCTTTAATTTGTGTTGTCATCATCATCCATGGCCTCCTTCTCCATCTACAATTGGTGGCATGTGGCGCTCTTATAGTTTTTCCTCCTCTACCTGCCATGAGAGGCTTCTGAGCTCCCCTGTGAGTGTCCTGAGCTCACCCGTGCCCCTGACGGCACAACTAGCCTTCAGGAGAAATGCATTTCCCATCCCCCTGAATGGTGACAGTGGTAGTGGGGCCTGGAAGGGGAGACAACTGGGAACATGGATTAGAAGGAGGAATCTGCTGACTGTTCATACCTCCACCCCGGGTTTCCATCTTCATGAGGGACTGGGGTAAAGAGAGCCATGACCCGCTTTTCTGAAGACAGCAGAAGATGGAAGAGGAAAAAAAGAAACTAGCAAATTTGAAAGTGCTATTGTGGTTTTTCTAAATCCAATTTCACCTGTGTAGGAGTAAGTGCTTATAGATGCTGAGTCGGGAGCCGTCACTCACCTCGACACCTTCACCTCCACTGATGAATCTGGACTCATCCTCCAGGGGATGACGTTTCACTGGGAATCTTTAAAGAATGTGTGGCTGTCAGAGTGGGGATCTAGGGGCCAGTCACAGCAACATCATCTGGAAGCTCGTTAGAAATATGTTATCGGCCCCCACCCTGACCTGCTGACTCACGCATTCTGTGGATGAGCCTGGGCAATCTGCTTTACCAGCCATCCAGGTGATTCCATGCCTGCTCAGGTCTAAGAATCCCTGCTCGAGACAGAGTGGAGAGCCTGCTTTCCCGACATGTGTGCTTTCCTGAGACAGGTGAACAGCCAGCACGAGGCAGCCTCGGGAATCAAAATGTTGTGAATTCCTTCTGGTTCAGCTGAAATTCACCTTTTCATTATCTTCGAACAAAGGGCTTAGCAAGGAAGTGAATTAAATGAACAAAATTACAAAGGAGCTATTCAAAGGGGAAAAGATGTTTTTGGATACCTTATTGCATTAATTGTTTATATGCAAATCATTTATTCTACTTACAAATGAGTCTTCCTTACTGGAGCACATGTAGGAAGTACACTTCGCCTATTCAACTCAGCTCCTTGCCGGTGCTTGAGTGCAAACAACGAAAATACCCTCTCTCGGGTCTCACTGAAAATTCAGGCCATTTCACCCTCAAACCAGAAGCCATCGTCTAGAGTGAGCACTTGAGGAAAGAAATCTTCATTTTTATTGGTAAATAGCTCATAAAATGTCCACCTCCATTACCTCTTCTCACTTTGGACAGATAGTTGCAACGGCACCTGAAAATAATGAATGAAAACAGACTTGCAGTGAAGTGTGGCCCGGCTGATGTTCTCATCAGAATCTCAGGACAGGGGCATTCAAATAGGCCAATGTTTCCCTAACCTCATATTGACTTTGGCTTCTAAAATCAATTTTCTTTATTAGCTGATGAATCTCTGCAAAAGACGGGCTGCGCAGAATCTGGATAAATTATTTAAGCAGTAAATTGTTTCCATTCTAACTGGTAATAGCAGGGAGATTTAATAGTATATAGCAGAAGCGAAGGACTGAGGGCAAGGTCACCCTGGAAGGTAAAAGGAGACCATAAGGACCCCACAAAGATAGGCCTTTGAGAGCAGAGTCAGACAGAACATCCACACTGCACAACTCCAGGAGGCACTGGTCAGACAGACTTCCTTTCTCCTTGGAGACCTCAGTCTTTCTCTTAAGGTTTTCAACTGGTTGGGCAAAGCCCACATGCACCATGGAGAGTCATCTGAGTTCCTCAAAGTCTACTGATTCAAATGTTAATTTCATCTAAAAAATACCGGCAACCTGTGACTATTGTTTGACTAAACAACCAGACATGGTAGCCAGAGCAGTGGGCACATACACGTAACCATCATAAGGGGGCGTCAGCTGATTTAATCTGCCAGCATCGTTCCTCCTTTTGCTGGGAGTCAACCCATTGTCCTGGGGATGCCTCTTGTCCTCTGCTCAGTCCTCGGAGCCATGTGTCCAGGTAGACTAAACTTTGAGTTTCGGGTGTGGACACCGAGTCAAGTCTGGTCAGTCAGTTTATTCCTTTTGTACCCCGCTCACCCCTTACAAGCCATAGGGATTGATTTCAGGATGAAAACATGACCTAGAAGGGCTAAGACGAGCATTATCACCTTAGCCCTAGCCTGGCGAGGGTGGTGGAGCCAGCGTTGGGCAGTAACTCGAGTGGTCCCTGTGAGACCCAGCTCCGGTGGTACTGTGTTAACTATTGGAAGAACTGAAAGGATGAGGTAGTGAGAGGAAGACCTGGAAGTCCTTTCATAGCATTTGAACCCCTGACCTAGAGTGTCGAGATTGTTCCATGATGAGACCGGAGATTCTAATATTAGCTCCAGGAGGGCAGGGCATGGTGTGCTCACACCTCCATCTTCAGCACTGACAGCCATATCAGGCATAGAGTAGAAACATGGTGATCGCATGTGGATGAATGAATGAACTAAAGATGTTGCATCCTTGCTTAAGCCCCTGGGGCATCTGTCACTTGTAGAGAAGCACATGCCACACAAATGACAGCCTGGGACTGTGGACTGTGGTGTCCACCAAGACTCCAGTATCGTTAACTCCTAAGGCGACTCTGCCTTTCAATTCAGGTCATAGGTGGAGTTCACTCAAAAGGAAGCAGATTGCAAAAACAGACCCAGAGGTTTTTTCTCCATCTATAAGTGACACCAATATACTCCTCGAGTTTGTCCTTCCAACAACCTGTCAATTTTCCATGCAAATGAGTTGCCAACAAAAGACAGACTTGGCTGAACAATGATGCTTGAGAATAAAGTACCCTTCTCTTGGCTTCAGGAGCACATTGATTCAAAGGCAGATGATGGTCAGGATTGATCAAAAGATCACAAGAGTTTAAGGTTCTGGCTATACTGGGCTTCAGAATTCATCCGTGTCAAGTTTGCATAAAGAGTTTCCCCATGCCCATCGTTCAATGGCACAAATAACAGAAGATGCTTTTAGGACTGAGTCATCAAAGCATGAACATAAGGGAGAAAAGTCCCTGGGTGTGGTGGAGATGGGGGGTCTGTGTGTGGATGGAGGGTTCACGTTTTAGAGATGGACGTGCCCTGTGTGATGGGAGACAGGTGCCCCGGGTCAGGATGACCCACGGTTCTTGCCCTCTGGTTTGAGCATTTCCTGGGATGGGCTTATTTGCTGATCTGAACTGTCCCTTGTTGGCCTTGGTCATTGCTCAGACCCCTCCACCAACCTCACTGGCTCTCCTCATTCCCTCTCTGATCACTCCAGCCCACTCTGAGGAGGAAAAGGTCCATTAAAATCAGTTGCTGATTGTTTTTAACAGAAACAATGGCCTTGCAAAAAAATACCTGGTCATGGCCATTGACTGAGCTCCTTCACAGGAAGGTACCTAGCTGGGGTGTGGGGGAGGCAGGGGTGTACCAGTGTCAGAGTCAATAGCAACATTTGGTATGATTTCCCTTTTCACTGTGACTCAGTGGGAGTCCATCTCGGGCTGGGACCTCTCCTGGTATTGAGCCATGGCGCTCACACCCTTGGGAGAGGGTCTCATGCACGCCAGCGTTCCTTCGAAGGCTCAGCGCTACTGCTGGCAAAGGGTCACGGTGACCATCACGTCAGAGCCACAGGCTTCAGGTGGCCTCCTGGGGCCCCGAGGAAGCTCATTCAGGGAAAGCATCATCCACCCCCAGGCTTCTGGGAATCTGGACACACCCACAGGACTCCGAAAGGCCTCAGTGCCCACCCTGCTTCTTCGTGGCCACTGTACAGATTGTGGAGGCCAACCCACTGACGTGGCTGCAATGTCACTGCCTCTGCCCATGCGTGGCACTGTGGGGCCTCTTTCCTGGAGCTGTCTTTTCTCTGGGTTGTCCTCAGAGAGCCTCTTGGCCATTCAGCACCATTTTCTTCTAAACTGTCTGGATTGCCAGACACAGCTGCTTGTTTGGGACCTGAGTCTTACCAGGCCCATTTGTATTAGGGTCCTGAAGCCACCATAACAAGTTTCTACTGTAAGAAGGAACCAAGAGAACACAAAAAGAAGTATAAGGGGAAAAAACAGGAATAGCTCTAACCTTGAGGCAGGCATTACTCCTTTCCTGGAAACTTTCTCTGCAGACATCATGCAATTGATTGTACCTTTATCCACCACACCTGCATAACCAGCTACATCTGCTTCTGTAAATTTGCTTGTTTGCCCACGCCTCCAGAATGTTGTGATAAGAGCCCTGGGAGGTCCCAAGTTCTATCTTTAGCCTGCCACGATGTAAATCTAACTACACAAGACAGCCCTGTGTTGCAGCTCGGGGCCCTTGCTCAGAACTAGTTCCCTGCAAGTGGCTGCTGGCCAGCAAGAACCTTGATTAATAATCCTCCTCTTTGCTAATTTGAGTCGGTGGGTTGTCATTTAATCACTCGGACCCTACTTCATCTGGGGGCTCATCCGGGAGAACCAAGCACTTAAATTGTACCCATTTTAACCGACAGGTCTTGTGGGGCTGCTTCCCTGAGAACTCTCTGGGTTCGAGTGGGCCTGTATCTCTGGCAGACTCACAACCCCCCTGGAAGCCCTCAGAGAGGTAAGTCAAGTTCCTATTTCTGTTTTGAGTGCACTCTTGTAGAGACCCTCAGGAAAGCTGGGTGCAGCGCTAATTCTGGGGTCCAGGGTCCCAGTGAGATGTCACCGCGACCTCCTGTTTTGCCCACAGGCAGTTAAGTCTCTTTGTTCAGTCCTTGTCCTTGTCTTTTCGTGTTTGGTGTTTGTCACTGTTGTGTCTGTCATTGCTGTCAATATCATGGGACAACAATGTTCTCAGCCTGACACCCCTCTGCAGCTGGTCTTGTGCCACTTCAAGGATTTCCAGAAAGCGGCACAGGACATGGGTGACCAGGTGAACAAGGGTAAACTAACCATCTTTTACTCTCCCGAATGGCCCATGTTTCCTAATTGCAGCAGGCCATCAGAGGGGACTTTCAATCCCACTGTAGTGGAGGGAGTCCGCCAGTTCATCTGTCACCATCATTCGGACCAGATCCCGTATGTTACAGCTTGGTACCTCCTGGTAATGCAACAACTGTCATGGATGAGGAAGGCCCAGAGAAATAATAACTCTTCTCATATTTTAACTTTACAGGAAACCCCTAAAGCCAAACCCCCAGTCCTCCAGAGTCCTCCAGAGTATGACAACATTCCCCCACCATACCCTGCGCCTGGGCGAAAACAAGGGACTCAGGAGGCTCAGCCCATCACACACTAGGAGCAGGTCCCCCTATCAGCCCATCTATCCCCTGCTGCCTCATCGGTCCTCAGGAGAGCCAACAGGTCCCAGCCAACCGATGAGCCCGGATTTGTACTCAGAAAAACCAGAGGCATAGATGCCGGCGGTTCTCCCTTTAAGACAGGCCCCAGGGTTTGATATGGGTGAGACAGGAGCCCCGCCTTTTATGGTATATGTACCTTTTTCCACTAGTGACCTTTATAACTGGAAGAACCCAAACCCGGCGTTCTCTGATAAACCCCAGGGTCTCTTATCTCTCCTAGAAATGATCTTTTTTACCAGCCAGCCCACATGGGATGATTGCCAACAGCTTCTCCAAGCTCTCTTCACCAGGGAAGAGAGGGAAAGAATCCACCAGGAAGTGAGGAAGCCCCTGCGGAGCATGTCTTCCCCACTGAGAGACCTAACTGGGACCCCAACACTGAGTGCAGTAGGGAGAGTCTCACCACCTATCCCCGGACTCCAATGGGGGGGGGGTCTCCGGGCCACTGTTAGGAGCCCAACAAATTTATCCAAGGTAAGCGAGGTTATTCAGGGCCCACAGGAGTTTTCCACCACTTTTCTGGAACGGCTCATGGAGGCCTACTGGACATACACTCCGATAGACCCTGAAGCTCCTGAAAACCGGTGAGCACTAGTTATACCATTTGTCTCCCAGTCAGCTCCAGACATAAGAAAGAAACTACAGAAAATTGAGGGCTTCGAAGGCAAAAGCTTGTCAGAATTAACAGAGGTAGCTCAGAAAGTTTTTAACAATAGGGACTCCCAGGAGGATAGACAGGCAAAGAAAGTGGCCAAGGTAGTGGTGGCGGCCCTGGAGGGACCTAGGCCAAAACAGCCAGCCGGAAAAGGGGGCAACAGAAATGCAAAAGGAAAACCACTGGCGAAAGATCAATATGCCTACTGCAAAAAGTTTGGGCACTATGTGAAAGATTGCCCGAACAGGCCGCCCCGACCATAGCCCCCCCACATGGTTGGAAGAGTACCCACCACCACTGCCCACTCAGGTGCTCCAGCTGCAGACAGACTGATCGGGCCGGGGATCTAGTAACACCCCCCCTGGAGCCCGAGGTAAAACTGACAGTGGTGGGTGAGCCTATCCACTTTTTAGTGGACACAAGAGCTGCAATCTCAGTTCTACAAAAGGACTATGTTTATCCCTTCAACATAAACTAACTCTGGTCCAGGGAGCTACCAGAACCCAGTTAGTCCCCAGTACCACTGAAAGGATGGTAAACCTGGGAAAGGGGTAAGTGATCCATTCGTCTTTAGTAATGCCAGACTGCCTGTACCTGCTCCTAGGGCGAGACCTCCTACAAAAGCTTAAAGCCAGCACAGGTTTCCAGGAAACCACGGCAACTGTAAAATTAAGCCAGCCAGAGGTGCCAAGGGTTCTTGTCACTGTCCCTTTAAGTGAGGAGTATGTGCTAACCGAGAATAAGCTCCCCCTGGACTCGTCAAATGCCTCCCTACTAGTTCAATTACAGACTGAGTTTCCCCAAGTATGGGCTAAATCAACTCCCCGCCCAGGCTGGCATCCCACCAGCCGCCGGTCATTGTGCAGCTCAAAAGTCAGGCAATGCCTATCAGAGTAAAACAGTACCCTATACCCCAGGAGGCCAGGAAGGGTGTTGCAGTTCATATCCAGCACCTCCTACAGTCTCGAGTCTTAGTACCATGCTACTTGTCCTGGAATACTCTGCTGCTTCTGGTCTGGAAGGCAGGCACAGGGGCTTACCAGCCGGTGCAAGACTTAAGGGAAGTTAATAAGAGGACATTTACTCCATGGTCCCTAACCCGTATACCCTCTTGGAGGGGCTCTCCCCCAAAAGACAAGTATATACTGTCCTGGACCTTAAGGATGCTTTCTTTAGCATCCCGCTGGCCAAACAGAGCCAGCCTATGATTGCCTTTGAATGGACAGATCCAGACAAAGGGGAGAGTGGCCAGTTAACTCAGACCTGGCTCTCACAAGGGTTCAAAAACTCCCCCACACTGTTCGATGAGGCTCTTTGCCAGGATCTCCGAGCCTTCCAGCAACAGCACCCCAAAGTAACTCTGTTGCGATATGTAGATGACCTGCTGATTGCAGCAACCTCAAAAGGTGAGTGCCTATGTGCCACCAGGCACCTGCTCAAAGAACTCCAGACTCCGGGGTATCGAGTATCGGCAAAGAAGGCCCAGCTCTGTGTAATGGTCTCCACCTACCTTGGCTACAACCTCCAGGGAGGTAAGAGGTCTCTGACCAACCAGTGCATACAAGCTATAATAGGCATTCCAGCCCCAGGAAATAAAAGGCAGGTTTGGGAATTCCTGGGGACAGTGGGGTACTGCCAGCTCTGGATCCCCAAATTTGCTGAACTTGTAAAACCCTTATACAAAATCGCAAAAGTACCAGAGGGCCAACTTCCAATGGACTCCAGAGGGCGAAAAAGCTTTTCAGGCCCTCAAAAGTGCTTTAATTTCAGCCCCAGCATTGGCCCTGCCAGACATAGAAAAGCCATTCCACCTCTTTGTGGACCAGAGGCACGGTGTCACCTGAGGGGTCCTAACCCAAAAACTCAGGCCGTGGAACAGGCCAGTTGCCTATCTGTCAAAAAAACCTAGACCCAGTGGCCTCGGGCTGGCCACCCTGTTTGCAAGTTGTTGTGGCCATTGCTGTACTGGTAAAAGACTCAGATAAACCAACCATGGGACAGGATTTAACCATTACAGCCATCCATGCTGTAGAGTCCTTGCTCCGAGGGCTAAATAAATGGATGTCTAATGCTCGTATAACTTATTATCAAGCCCTGTTACTAGACCAGCCCTGGATCAAGACCCAGCGCACCCCCAGCTTAAACTCTGCAACTTTGCTGCCGGACGAAAGCTCCTCGGAGCCCCCGTACTGCTGTTACGAGGTAACGGAGTTCCAGAAACTATGTTGGGATCTCACGGACGTCCCGAGACATAACCCTGACCTGACACTCTTCTCGGACGGCAGCAGCTTTGTGCAGGGTGGAGTAAGGTACACAGGGACGGCAGTAGTCACCTTGCAAGGAACTGTATGAGATGAGCCCCTACCGCCAGGGACATCAGCCCAGAAAGCGGAGCTGATCACCCTAACGGAGACCCTAAAGACAGGGGCGGGAAAAACAGTCAATATTTACACTGATAGCAGGTATGCATTTGCCACGGCGCACGTGCATGGGACAATCTACTGGGAGAGGGGATTGTTCACTGCAGAAAGGAAAACTATGAAAAACAAAGACGAAATCCTAAACCTTCTGGCAGCTATATGGGCCCCAAAGCAAGTTGCCATTATCCACTGCCCTGGTCATCAGAAAGGAAACTCAAAGGAGGCAACAGGAAATAGAGAGGCGAACCAAGAAGCCAAGGACGCTGCTTACCGCAGGACCACTTGCCTGCTAACGTTACCCCCCAACCCGGTGCTGAGAAAGCCGCCAAAGTATACAGATGAAGACCTCCTTACTGCACAAAAGCTGGGCGGAATCAGTAACCCCGTGGGATGGCTGCAACTCCAGGATGGTAGAATCTTCCTCCCACAAACTTTGGAGCGGTAACTTCTACGCCAACTCCACGAAGGAACTCATTTGGGAATAACAAAACTGACTGAACTTATATGGAAGGAATTTTTCCTTCCCCGCCTAGATCAGCTGGCGCAGGAGCTTATTCAAGGCTGTGTACCTTGCCAACAAACCAACAGTGCTAAAGTCAGTGTATCCACCCAAGGAGTCCGGGACCAGGGATTAACCCCTGGAAGACATTGGGAAATAGATTTCACAGAGGTAAAGCCTGGACAGTATGGGTATAGGTACCTGTTGGTGCTGGTGGACACTTTTTCAGGATGGGTAGAGGCGTTTCCCACTAAAGTTGAGACCACCTCAGTTACTGTCAAGAAAGTTTTAAACGACATCATCCCGAGATATGGCCTACCCATATCAATAGGGTCAGACAATGGACTAGCCTTTGTTTCAAAGCTCACAAAAGGTATAGCAAAGGCACTGGAGATAAACTGGAATTCACACTGTACATATCATCCCCAGAGCTCAGGTCAAGTAGAAAGAATGAATCGAACACTTAAGGAGACCTTAACTAAATGAACCCTGGAGACTGGCAAGGGGTGGGTGACCCTCCTTCCCTATGCCCTCCTAAGGGCTAGGTGTACCCCCTATATTAAAGGCCTAACCTCCTTTGAAATCCTCTTTGGAAAGCCTCCACTGTTACTCCCCAAAATTGGAAGAGAAAACATGGCAGAATTATCCAACCATAACTTGCTTCATTCACTACAGGCACTCCAAAAGGTTCAACGGGCTGTGACAGAAACCATGCAGGTGGCCCTCCAGAAGCCAGTTCCAGAAATCCTTCACCCATTCCAACCCAGTGATCAAGTGTGGGCGAAACGGCATAAAACTGAGGCCCTTTTCCCCAAATGGAAAGACCCTCACGTGGTGATCCTGACAACACCAACTGCCGTTAAAGTCAGAGGTGTTCGTCATTGGATTCATCACTCGCAGGTGAAAGTGGCCACTGACACGCACCCGAGACAAACCGGTCCAACTGGTCTCCAAGGAGATAAGACTCTTGCGATCCCCCAAATCCTAGTCTTACTCCTCATGGGGATCCCCCTAAGCCAGGCCTATCAGCCCCACTCGCGGTATTACTATGCCCCGGGAAACTACTCCTGGGTCTTAACGAACACCGTCACGGGGACTTTAATCTCCACCTACTACGGGGATAGACAGCCGGTTTTTGACGCTGACCTTTGTAAGTGATGGCCCAGTCTCTCCCTGATCCCCAAAGGATGGGGAAGCCACAGCCCAGAATTTCCGGGATGCAGGTATAGCAACATAGAAAACGAAAAGCAGCTTGCTAAAGTAGTTTTCAACACTTGCCCAGCTGCCGGCCCTACCCACTGCCATAAGCCCCAGCAGTTTCACTGTGCTGCCTGGGGCTGCGAAAGGATTGCTCCTTGGAAAGGCAACAAAGACCCATACCTATCTCTCAGCAGGAAACCAACTGCCTCCCCTTGTAACCAACCTAAAAACTTCAGTCCCCTAAAGCTCACAGTTATTCATTGGGACAACTTTAGTATTCAAAGGACATGGGAACTAGGTAAAACATGGGGACAGAATATATGTATCAGGACTAGACCCTGGAATGTCATTTACTATTCAAAGGAAGCCTGTCCCCCGTGTCCTCAACCCAGTCGGCCCCATCCATAACGTCATTCTCTGGGTACCTGAACCTTCTAACCCCGTTGCTGTAACCACTCCTTCCGCCACCCTTTCCATGCAAGAAACCCCTGTGTCTACTCCACCACCCCAAAATCAGTTTCTTCCTATGCTGTCAGCAGTTCACCGGCTTGCTAATGCCACTTGTCCCAAGTTAGTGAAAAACTGCTGGCTATGCCTGGATCCCCGACCCCCATATTTCATGGGAATCGGAGCCGTCTGCCCCATAGGGAACCCCGAGAGGGGTATACGAACCCTCAGTCTAACTGAGGTCCAGTCTCAAAGGCTATGGCCCTGGGGTACCCACCCAACTCTAACTGGGAGATCTTCAAGGAAAGGGAATTTGTCTCCATTCGCCACAGTTCCCATTAAACCATTCCCCCTCCAGGCATCCCGCAAAGCCACCACCCGAGTTAATGCTGTGGATCTCCCAAGCAGTGAGAGCCCTCAGCTGTAGCTCCCCCCACCACTTGGTTCGCCTGTACACGGGGTATTACCCCATGTGTCACTCTGCAACATCTACGGGTCACCTCAGAGCTCTGTATTCTGGTGCACATTTGGCCCCAAGTATACATATATGAGGGAACAGAGCATCTCCAGTTCCCAGGCTTCGCACGGGCAAAATGCACTGTTTCTATATTAGTGCCTCTCCTTGTAAGTCTAGGGGTTGCGGGCATTGCTGCCCTGGGCACAGCCTCCTTGGTTTGGAGGACCAGAATCTCAAACAACCAAGCACTCAGGTCACTCAGCGCAGATTTAAGTCTATTAGAATCCAGTGTATCCCAGCTGGAAGAGCAGGTGAACTCCCTGGCCGAAGTGGTGCTCCAGAATAAAAGGGCTTAGACCTCCTCTTCATGAAACAAGGGGGATTGTGCATGGCCTTGGTAGAAGCTTGTTGCTTTTATGCCAACAAGTCAGGGATAATACAAGAAACCCTCGCTCAAGTAAGGGAAAACATCAAACAGCGCGAGTTACAAAATCAGGCCTTGGAAAACTGGTATCAATGTCTCTTCTCCTGGCCCCCTGGCTTACTACCCTAATTTTGGCAGTAGCCGGACCTCTCCTCCTTCTCTTAATAGGTATTACTATAGGATCCTGCCTTATCAAGCACCTCCTTACCTACATAAAAAATAGCATCAGCTGGGCTCGGTGGCTCAGCCTGTAATCCCGCGCCTTTGGGAGGCTGAGGTGAGTGGATTGCCTGAGCCCGCGGGTTCGAGACCCGCCTGTGCAGCAAGACTTCATCTCTACAATAAATCAAAAAACCAGCTGGGCGTGGGAGCGCGTGCCTGTAATTCCGGATACTCAGAAGGCTGAGGTGGAAGGATTGCCGGAGCCCAGCAAGTGAGGCTGTGGTGGCCGGGAGCGGCCACTTCACTCCAGTCTGGGCGACCGAGTGAGACTCCAACTCAAAAAAAAAAACCAAAAAACAAAAAATAGCATCATGCCTGTAAAAATGATGGTTCTCAGATCCCACTATACTTCTTTGTCTGAGGAGTCAATGATTTGACTCCTGGCATAACAAACAGGGGGGAATGTAAGAAGGAACAAAGAGAACAAAGAAAGAAGTGTAAGGGAAAAAAGCAGGAATAGCTCTAACTTTGAGGCAGGCATTACTCCTTTCCTGGAAACTTTCTCTGCAGACATTATGCAGTTGATTGTACCCTTATCCGCCGCACCTGCATAACCAGCTACATCTGTTTCTGTAAACTTGCTTGCTTGCCCACGCCTCCAGAATGTTGCGATAAGAGCAACCTGGGAAGTCCCAAGTTCTATCTTTAGCCTACCAGGAAGTAAATCTAACTACATAAGACAGTCCTGTGTTGCAGCTCAGGGCCCTTGCTCGGAACTAGTTCCCTGCAAGTGGCTGCTGGCCAGCAAGAGCCTTGACTAATAAACCTCTCCTCTGCTAATTTGAGTTGGTGGGCTGTCATTTGATCACTTGGACCCTACTTCACTACTAACAAGGAGGCTAATACCACAGAAGCACACCTCTCCAACCCATGTAACACTGGAGGCCCGAACTCTGTAATCCAGGAGCCAGTAAAGCCACAACCCCCGCACAGCCTTAGGAGGGGTCCTTCCTTGCCTTTTCCAGCTTCAGGTGGCTGCCAGCAACCCAAAGCCCTACCTCCACACCGAACCCTCCATCCCAGGGTCCCTTGACTCGTCGACAAGACGTGCTCTCCCATCGGGTGACTGTCTCCTCTTTGTGTCTCCATTTGCATGTCTCCCCTCTGTGCACATCTGTGTCCTAGCTGCCCTTTTTTATAAAGACATCAGTCTCCCGTCATGGTCCCATTTTCACCCGACTACCTCTGCGAAGACCTTATTTCCAAATCTGGTCACACCCTGAGGACTGAGGATCAGGAGCTCAGTATTGTCGTTTTGGGAAACACAACTCAGCTCACAGCCCCTTCCGTTGCCACAAAGTTGTGTTCTGCTCAGCAATGCTGGGGAACTGGAGAGCAACCAGAATGCCAGACACTTGGCCACCCCCCACTTCTCGTGCAGACTCTTGCTGTGTGGCAGACACACCGTGCGGACTGTGTATGTCTCTGTCACTCACACCAGTTCCCTTCCTCGGGAAACCCAGGTTGGGAGGCCGGGCCTGGCCACCAATGCACTTGTCTTACGACCTAACTCCAGCTCTGTAATCGTGACCATGGCATCAAGCTCTCCCACCAGCTCAGACCCTCCCCATCCGAAGGGCCTTGTGCATAGAATGTCTCGTTTTAATGCCCCTGTTTTGAACCTTCTTCCCCATGTTAATTTATCAAACCTTTCTTGTCTCCAAAATAAAAACACTGAAGTTTTTTATTTCCTGGATCTTCTGTTTCTGTTTGTCGATGATTGCTAACTCTCAACCCCATCTAGACTGTTCCATCTGAAGTGATGATCAAGTTTGCAGGATCGCTAGTTCTTATAACAGAGAATTCAAATGAGAAGATGCCATCTCTGCCCTCCCAGGGCTTGGGGTCTGCTGTAGGGTACGCGGTTTACTCACTTTCCTGATTATTCTCTGTAACTGAGTGCCACTGGTGGTGGAATGAGGCCAGCAGTGCCTTTGTGGCAGGGGCCATGTGGCCTTCACAGGAAAGCAGCAGGCAGAATGCACTTGGGGGCATTCCGAGGGCGAGGGTGGCATCACACCAGGGACCAGTGTCCCCCACGGATCTCAGGGAGAAGACTTGACAGATAAGCCGGACAGGCTAGTTAAGGTCATCTGTGAACCTCTAAGAGAGTTGAGTTGAGAAGGAGAGTCCAAGTTCACCAGACAAGCCTGGGGCCACGTGAGAGATGCTGCCAGCCCGGCAGTTGGCAGTGAGCCAGCGGCAGCCCAGCACAGTCCCTGCAAAGAGTGGGATTCTGGTTGACTGACATTGGGGAGTTTTGTCACAAGCTGCCCCTTCCATTTCCACCACTGGAAGCTCTGTGAAGGTCCTCCTCCTGCAGGGGTCCTTGGTCTTGGCCTCAGAAACCAGGTCAGCTCGGGAAAGCCATCCAGTGTGAGGGGCTGTCACGTACATCTCTGCTGAGGATGATTTCTCCTTGTGGCCCCATCTCCTCTAGCGTCAGGGAGTCTTTGCAAAGTGCTTCGCTCCCTGGAGGGTTCACCTGTGACCCGAAGGTGTGCAGAGCTGTCAGTGGCCTTGGCCATGGGCAGCTTTGCTCCGCCCCACTGTCAGCTCCAACCTGGCAGGGACAGGCCATGTATTTCCCGGGGGACCCAGGGCCCCGTGTGGGCCCAGCTCCTGCAGACAGCTGCTGTGGCAGGGTCGACCTCTGGGTTAAGCACCGCAAGGTGGACAATGATTTAAGGGGAACACAGCAGGCAGACTGCATGAAGGATGTAACGCGTCATGCATGCTTAATAAACCTCTATTCCCCGTTTAGGAATTGACATAAACGTATTGAACTGTCTACCACAGAACTGCCTGGGGAAGCCGTGGCCTGACCTCTGGTGGGAGTCGGGGTTGGATTCATTAGTGCATTAAAGCACCATGCATGATGTTGAGTTCCTGTGTTTTTCTTGGGATGAATGATAAATGCCTTGTGGGTGAAGGTGCTCGGAATGCTTACCCGAGTGTCTGGCTCCGCAGTTCTCCCCATCCTGTTAGACTGTCTGGAGTGGCATTGGCCTTTGTCCCATGTGAAGTGCCACTTCTAACTCACCTCGTGTAAAGCAGCTGATTGGGCCACTCCGTCTGATGAGAAGGTGTCTTGACAGAACTTCAAATTCCCCACCCCCGCCACTCTGCAACGTCCCCTGCTCTGCAATGTGGTTCACTTTTGTGGCATGCTTTTTGCAAACAGCAGCAATCGTGGGAACCACTCTTGGATGGTCTGCATTCTGTTAGAGAAACCGCACCCTTTGCTAAGAATTGTCCCACCGAGTGGCCTCCTCTGGAAATTAATCCCCGTCCTGGGCTCCTTACAAGGCTCACGAGTACTGAGGGTGACTTGTGGCCTGGGCTTCCTGCTCTTCTGCCTTCTCCTGGCTCAGGGCAGGAGCAGACTCTCAGCCGATAGCCGGCTGCCCAGCCCATCCCCAGACTTGTGTCCTGCCACCCAAACATGCACAGGTGGATGGCATGGGCAACCTCCGGGCAGCACAGAGCAGCCACTGCAACCAACTCCCAGCCATCAGACCATAGAGCCAGGACAGGTACTGCAGCCTTCCTGGGGGTGAAGACACTTCACAGACAAGAACAACAGAGCTTTGGCCTGTATGGACGGAGAAAAAAAGGCGGCTCACCAGAAGTGGCGATGAATATGCCCAACTTCTCCATACAAAGCTATTTCAGATCTGTCTCAGGCTGTTTCCTACTAAACTCTTCAACAATAAAAGTGTCCCATATTTAAAGTCAGGACGTGTGCAGCCTTTGGAGGAAGGAGGGAGTCTCCTCTCCTTCCTATTCACCCTTGATCTTATGATCGCCTTGCTTGTCAAACCATGGCTGAGACTGAATCTGGCCCACCCCCCGCTTCTGCCGACTGCGAGCTAAGAATGGCTTCCACGTTTCCAAATGGTTGATAAACAAGCCCAAGGAAGGATGTTATTTCATGACATTGAAAGTTGTATGAGAAGCAAATCTGAGCGTCCACAAATAAGTTTCACGGGAACACGGCCAAGTTGGTTCCTGTCCGTGTGGCCTCTGGCTGCTTTGGTGCCACAATGCAGAATCTCACCGCCCCACAGAGGCCGCACCGCATCCAAAACCCAGAACACTCACTACCTGGCCTGTGACGGAGAAGCAAGCTGACCCGCTTTAGATAAATGGTCATCTATGAAAGGAAAAGGGAGAGCGAACTCAGGACACTGCAGCCCAGAAGTCCCAAATCCAGGTGCTAGCGGACCACGCCCCCTCCAAAGGCTCCAGGGCAGGGTCCTACCCACCTCATCCAGTCTCTGGTAGACCCAGGCATTCCCTGGTTTGTGGCCGCATGACTCTGAACTCTGCCTCTGATGGTCATCACATGACCACCTTCTCTGTGCCTTTCTGTCCTCTCTTCTATTTAGAATACGTGTCACTGGTATTTAGGACCCACCCTATGTCCAAGACGATCCTACTTCAAACCCCTTTACTTAGTTACACTTGGAAAGACCGCTTCTTCAAGTAAAGTCACCAGCACAGGTTCACAGGATTTAGGAGATGGATGCATATTTTGGGCACCAAGTAACCGAAAGTGAAGAGTTTTGCCCCGGCCTGGGGTCCTTCTGAGAATTCCATTCTTTCATCAGTGGTGTAGTCACTGTCCCAGCATCAGGGCCCATCAGGGGCTTTCTCCATGGCTTCTCTTCCTAGGAGTCTTTCTCCAGCCCCCGCCGAGGCTGACAGCCTCTGGGACACAGTCCCAGCCAACATTTTCTAAGTCCAGGCACTGCTGACTTGACCAGCAGCCCATGTGTGCAGAGCACTTGGGCGTTTCCAGGGCGGCCCATCTGCAAACATGTCATGCAGCGTCGAGTGCTGCCTTCTCCTCGCCTGTAATGTGGGGACGTAATGGAAACACACCGGTAGACTGGGGCTGGCTCAGGTGCAGAACCAACCTCTACACCTTATGGAGAATCTGGGGGTGCTGCTGAAGTCAGGGGTGGAGGGACACACTGATCTGGGAGTTGCTGTGGAGAAAGTCGGGGAGAGGCTGGAGGGTTAAGCTGTCTTCCAGGTCCTGGTGCTGAGCGGGCACACACACACCTACCCGTGGCCGTGGAAACCCCCTCAATCAAGATCTAACCTTGACCACCATGTAGGGCGTGGCTTTAGACTCATTCCCAAAGGCCACCCGGGATGGACACTTGTGCCCAGGCAGAGCCAGCCTTCTGCTCCCACGGATGAGGGGGGAGGGGTCCTGCTTGATCAGCGAGACACTCTCCCCATCCCCATAAGGCAGTTCCTCAAGCCAGGCCCACACCCTTGGAGAATTCCTCCCTGCAGCCTCCCTGGAGCCCAGCCCGGCTCCCTCCCCACACGGGCAACTGCTCTCCCTCCAGAAAGCCATTTTGCTGGGAAAAGAGCTCATTTATTGACTGGGAAATAGTCTGCCTGCTTCACTTCACAGCTGTATATGCAAATTGCACCGAGATCTACAACCTTCTTCCCTCTCATCACTCAGTGACACCGGTGATGCAGGGGAGAGAGCAGCCCAGAGTCTTCGGGATCCTTGGGTTCTGGTACCTGGAGCCCAAGGGAAAAGGCGCCAAGTCCCCCCAACCCGAAGCTGAGGGGAAAGGCAGCACAGGTAGGAGGAAGGAAAGGCAGCACCTTGGGTCACCCTCATGAGACACAGTGTGGGCGCCATGCTGGGTGTAGCTAAGGTCTGGGAGGCAGAGGTCGAGGTGCTTCTTGGGTTGTCCACTTGGCAAGTTCTGCCTGCGGTAGCCTCGCTTTCCCCATCTGGAAAGGAAAGACGGGGCAGGTGGATCGCTATGTTCCTGCCCACCTGAAACGTGACCCTCTAAGCATCAACTCATTCACTGACTCATCTCTGTTGCCCGAGTTGGCAGCCCACCAGGATGGGGGTGGGTGAGTTCACAATGGGGGGAGTTGCATGAGGAAGATAGGACCTCAAAGGCCAAAAGCATGAGGTAGAGTGTTCTCAAGGGAGCACCCTGGGATGTCTTCATGCTCCCCCTCTCTGACTGTCCTCCTGGCCCCTCCACCCCTCTGTCCCCCTGCAGGGATAGGAAGAGGGGAGGAGACCACTGCACCCCCCCCCCCC
>NW_007197614.1:457177-459941 GCF_000164805.1 Carlito syrichta | reverse complement strand
GTCTTCAGGCATCAGCACTCAGTTTTTCTCAGAGAGGGCAAGGAGAACCAGGAGCCCAGGGCAGAATTTCCAGCCCCAACCCCTTCCCATCAGTGTGCTAACAGCATCTGGCCTTGGCTGGACTCCTGCCCTGGGGAATCGACCAGAAGGGTTAGGAGAAAGTGGAAACCCCTAGAGTAAGGCAAATGACACAGCAAGCTGGGAACGCTCTTCCTTCTTGGACACAGCCCCCAGCCCCTCCTGGCCCTAAAGCCCAATTTATTTTAAATAACCAGGAGCAGCCTGGGTTCAGGGAGTGCTGGAAGACGGGGGAAGAGGGGCTCTGGCATGTGAGCATGGGACAGGCAGGGAGGAGACAGGATCAGTCTTGGGATTTCAGGAACAGTCGCAGCTGCTGTGGCCTGGACTTGCCACTACGGGAACAAGGTAACGTTGGAGAACAGAGTCCGTGGGGTCTCAGGGCAAGTGGCCAACCTGCTCCTGGACACAAGTTCTTCCCCTTTTGCTCCTTCTGCCTCTTCTCCTTCAGTCTCTCTGTCTCATCTCTGTCTCTCTCCCTCTGCCCCTCTCCCTCCTTGGTCTCTGTTTCTTTCTCTATGTCTCTCTCTCTTTCCCATTTCTTCCACAAACACACATCAGGTGAGATGAGCTGAGGAGGTACCACGTACTGGAAGGTGAGCCCTGTGTTCACACGGGCCATGGGCTTTGCCGAGGAGGGGTCCTGACTAGTCCAGTTGGCCATAGTTGGGCAACATCTTCACGATCCTCTCTGGGAAAAGTTAGTGAGAGGCTAAGGCCACAGAAGGGGCCCTGAATTGCAGTGACAAATCCTAATCGGTTTCCCATCTCTGGTCTCTCAACTCTGGCCAGCCTCTGCACATTCCCAACACTCCACTCCTCCTCAGACCCCTACCTCCCCCAGATCCTTGCCCAACTGGCAAATGTCAGCAATGTCCATGGCACCACAGTTTGGCTTTAGAACCTCTTCCCCTCAGTCCAACACAGCTCACTTTAACGCCCCCCCCTTTGATATGTGTTGATAAAAAATGCCAGACTCTGTAAAATATTTAAAGAGGTTTATTCTGAGCCAAATGTGAGTGACCCAGGCCAGTAGCATTGAGGTCTTGAGTATGTGTGTTCAAAATGGTTGAATTACAGTTTGGCTTTATGCATTTTTAGAGAGACAGAAGTTACAGGCAAAACATAAGTCAATACATGTGAGGTTCACATTGGTTCAACCCAGGAAGGCAGGACATCTCCAAGCAGAGGCTTGCAAGTTACAGGTGGATTCCAAAGTGTTCTGACTGGCAACTGGTCGAAAGAGATACGTTCTGCTTAAAGAATTTTGAAGTCAGCAAAAGAAACGCTGAGTTGAAACAAGGGGGTTTGGGGAAGCGAAGGTTCTTTCTGTGTGGATGAAGCCTCACAGCGACAGCCCGGAGAGAGTAGGCAGCACATGCCTGTCTCCCTGGGAGTCCTGGGCAGGGGATTCTATACAGACACAAATTTCCCCAACAGTAGATTTTGCAATCTCATAAGCTATTCTTGGTCTTTTTTTATCTGCTATGTAATGTTATGCCAAGTCATGTTGGACAGTGAGCCCCATTACATAGGGCTAATAAAATCCCATCTGAGCAGACTTCGTGGCTTTTAGGGTGTGCCTCACCAAGCCCCTGAGTTAGAAATTTGAGCAGCAGAATTTAAAAGAAGTCAGAGTTTAGTCCTCACATTTCCTCCTACTCAGCCCTCTCCAACCCTCCAACCCATCCCAAGTGCTTGCCTTAAGCCCAGCGTCGGCAAACTGCTTCTAAAAAGGGCCTGAAAGTAAATGTTTAGGCTGTGCGGGCCACACGGTCACCATGGTGACCACTCAACTTCACCACCGACAGCAACGGAAATGAGCCGGCACTGTGTATCCTGACACACCTTCAGTTACGGCCACTGGAAAAGGAGTCGCACAGAATTTTCATGTACCATGAAAGGACGTTTTTCTTTTGATTTGTTTTTTCAACCATCTAAAGGTGTAAAAACCATTCTCAGCCGGCAGACTCCACAGAAAGAAGCAGGAGCTGTGCCAGCTGCAGCTTGGCCACCCTCCCTTGATAGTCCTCTTCCGCGCCCCCCCCACCATGGGGCCACAGTTCTCCCTTCCACACCCACAGCCTTGCAACCTCCCTCCCACTCATCCATGTTCCCTGCCCCCTGGGCCAGGGTGATCGCTCCCACAGGAGTCTTCTGGGAGGTGGCTTTCCCTGGAGCTACGTGGACGTGCGCATCTGAGGATGAAACCCAACCTTCTTCTCTTAACCAGACTCTTAGCTGTGAGACCCGGGGATAAGGATGCACCAGAAGGGGTTTTATGACCCTGTCACCCTGTATCCTAAAGTTTGTTTTCCAGCCTGACTCTGGCATAACATCACATAACCTATAAGGAAGGAAATCAGAGTATCTTATGGCCCTGAAAAGCCATCTCTTGGGGACTCCCAGGCTCCCGGGGAGCCTTGTAAGACACTTTTCTGCCCTTTCTGAAGTCTGCCATATCAACAAACCCAGAGTCATCTCACACCTTCATCTCAGCAAAGCATCGTCTCTCCTGATAAGAACTGCAAGTAGCCAATCAAGAAATCTCTGAGCCGGGTTCAGTGGCTCAGCCTGTAATCCCGCGCCCTTGGGAGGCTGAGGTGAGTGGATTGCCTGAGCCCACGGGTTCGAGACCCGCCTGGGCAGTAAGACCTCATCTCTACAATAAATCAAAAAAATCAGC